>NW_018165403.1:240734-276797 GCF_001263595.1 Phalaenopsis equestris
TTATATATGAAATTTGTGTTTTGTTATTTCTTTCTCATGAAGTCTGAGTAGTTCCCTCTATCTTTCTCGCTACTCTCAGATATGGTGAAATGAAGAGATAATATGGATGTGCCAATATTAAAATATAAAATAAATTGTGATGATTTTTCAAATCCAAACTTAATTTACTTTTCAATCTGATCAATTAAATTGTTAAAATGTGTTGTGAAACATATGATATGGGAAATGATGTATGATGTCTACAATAGAGTGAGGATCATATTTGATTCCATGGAGGAGAACATCGTTCATGGAATTAAGTGCAAATAAATAGGAAAATATTCTTTGTTGGGTGTAGAATTGGAAAACCGTTAGGGCGACAGACTAAAATTTTCAATTCAATCTTATTTTTTAAAAATTGAAATGAGAGCTAGCCTTCAGGTGAAGGGAAGTGGGAGCCAGTATCCTCCTAGCCTAGCCACGGATTTAGGGACTAAACACTAAGATTAGCCAATGATTTTCTATGCACTCTATCAGGGTAGAGAATTAAAATTGCTCTTATTTGGCACAATACATTATGAACATTTATCTCATCTCACATCTCATCTCACTTTACCATAGCTTCATTGTAGTGGGAAGGATGCTTTTTCACATAAGAATCTTCATTACATAAACGTATTTAATAGATTAGTATTTACTTTTTTAAACTTTACATTTTTGATTTGATAATAGTTTAGAAATTTAATTTTGATTACATCTCAACAATTGAAATTAGTGACAGTGATTTTAATTGACTTTTTGTGAATTTCCTAACAAATTTATCATTTTCAATTTAAACCTTCTTTGTGCGATCGATATTTGGGGCTTAAATAGAAATTTTATTATTACTTGATAACGATGCGTATTCTTGCGTAGAATCTGAATATTAATTGATTATGCTTATTTAAATTTTACACAATCTATCACAACAAAAAAAATCGGATTAGAGATCATTGAGGATAACTTGAATAGTGGGAAGGTATTACCCTCGAGAATAGCTCCAATGGATAAATGAAAATAAATAGTCACTCGAGACGAGCCACCTTCACCTCCACTAGTGGAAGGGACATATAACCAAGTAAAAAATTGGAGGATTGTATAAAGTGGATTATAAATTACTAGCTGATTTTAGATGATTACCAACCAAACTAGGCATCTACAACGCTTTGATCTTGTTAAAGGAGATGAGGGAGTCTCTGGTTAGTGCTTTACTTCATCCAGAGATTTGCTTAGCTCAATTGGCCAGAACATCCTTGGATGAAGTTTGTTTGTTAAATGAATAACCTGGGATGACTTTCACAGATGAAGTCTTATTGCTCGGCACCACCGACCATAACCAACATTTCTACATCTCCGTTAGTATCGGCAGATTTGTGTTGTCCAGAGTTTTGGTAGATCCGGGAGGGTCATTCAACTTAATGAGCCTACAGACGTTGGCATACTAGGATATTGATGCTCGGGAGCTTACAGTCTATAAGATGATGTTAAGAGGATTTAAACGGAAGGGAGAAAGAGCACTTAGATCAATCACGTTGTTAAGGAATGTTGGAGAGCTAGGAATAACTATAAAATTTCATATCATCGATGCAGAGAAGTCTATCAATGCTTTACTTGGTTGACCATGGATTCAGGAGCATAACATAGTTCCATCATCCCTACACCAGTACATCAAGTATTCTAAAAAAGGACAAAAACATTACATCAAAGGAGATTTACAACCATTTTCAGTTTATGAAGTGGGCATCCACGAATATGCCGCCTACTATGCACCTCCAAAGAAGACTGTCTTTTCCTGTGAAGTCATGAATGAGATGGAAGATTTAGAAGGATCATAATAGTAAGGCCATTCAACTCCACTTCAACTATCTACTACCATTTCCTTACAATGAGTTGGTAGAGGTTGTTTTTGCCCACACACCTGAGATCGAGGCCGGGGATGTTGACGAGTAAGAACCAACATGATTGTTGAATAGACTAGGTCAACCATTAACATTGTTGAGGAAGAAAGCTCCGAGGAAGAAACAATGATGATAAAACAGAAGAAGCCTCAGTCCGAGATTTCCTTGAAAGATGTGGAGAAAAGTGAATACGAGTCAATGAATGATTGGATCAACCACTCCGTGCATGCCATGACCCTTACTCCAATCCACTCTTAAAAAGTTGAGAGTTTAGAGGTCAAGGAAGTCCATAGCATTTGTTTGAAGCCGATCAAGTTTTACCTTGCTTCCCCTTATACTAGTTTTGAAAATCATGTAAATTTGGAAGAGGATCCTAATGAATTAATGGAACGACCTTTTGGTTACTTTTCTGATTACGTTCAAAAGTTAATTCAACAAGGATATGTGTCAAAGAAAATATCAAAGGATAAGCTACAACTCTTTGAGAAATTGTGGAATGTTAAAAGTTGAGCTCCTAACTCTAAAGATGGTCTCAGATTTGGTATGATAGGACCAGTTGATGATTCAAAATTTTGCATGGTTGTTACTAGCGAGTCAGAAAGGGATTGCTTTGATGTAGAGGATGCCTCTGAAGATTAAACGATAGATGATGCTCCGTCATAATTCAAAGAGGAAATCAAATCAACTGTCGGTGAATTAAAGGAAGTTAACCTTGGGACTGAGGAGCAGCCTCGACCTACCTTCATAATTTCGCTACTCAGCGAGGAAGAATCCACAGAATTGATAAAGTTATTCTCAGAATTTAATGATTACTTTTCTTGGAATTATGATGAAATGTCTGGGCTATCAACAGAATTTGCAGTTTATAAGCTCGGGGTGGACAAAAATATGACCCCAGTAAAATAAGATCTAAGAAGAATGCATATCAAAATAAAGCAAGAAGTCATTGTCGAGGTAAAGAAATTAATAGATGCTAACTTCATGCAAGAAGAGTACTACCCGACATGGCTAGCCAATGTCATGCCAGTCAAGAAGAAAAATGGAAAAATCAGAGTGTGTGTTGATTTCAGGGATTTAAATAAAGTGTGTCCAAAAGATGATTTTTCATTAATGATACCAAAGTTGATGGTGGACATTGCTTTGACACATGATAATTTCTCTTTAATGGATGTATTGTCAGGTTACAATCAGATCAAAATGGCTCTAGAAGATATAACGCTTATAACTTTCAAAACACCAATTGAGATCTTTTGCTACACAGTGATGCCATTTGGATTAAAGAATGCCAAAGCAACATATCAATGAGCTATGAAGAAAATCTTTGATGACCTCATTCACAACCAAGTGGAAAGCTACATGGATGATTTGGTCATCAAAAGTAAACAAAGAATAGACCATTTGTACGATTTGAAGATCGTGTTCAAACAATTAGACAATACAATCTTAAGATGAATCCCTTAAAGTGTGCCTTCGGTGTCACCTCCAAATATTTTTAGGATTCGTTGTTCATCATTGGGGAGTTGAGATCGACCTAAATAAGATTAAAGCTATATTATAAATGCATCCTCCCAAAATCTTGAAAGAACTACGTTCCTTTCAAGGAAAGTTGTCATATCTGAGACACTTTATTTCTGAGACACTTTATTTTAGACACTTTATTTTTAATCTCTCAGGTAGGTATTAGCCCTTCTCAACATTAATTAAAAAGGATGCCAAATTCATTTGGGAAGAGAAATGTTAGCGGTACTTTGAGGACGTTAAGCAATGTTTAATGAAATCTCCTATTTTGGCAGCTTCTATCCCAGAAGACCTCTAATAATTTATACAGTGGCTTTAAACTACTCTCTTGGTGCCCTGTTAGCTCAGTTCAATGATGAGGGTAAGAAAAAACACACTCTACTTCTTGAGTTGCCGTTTAATACCGACAGAGGTAAAGTATCTGCCTATTGAGAAACATTGTCTAGCTTTAATTTTTGCCGCATAGAAGCTTAGAAATTACATGCTTTCTCATAAGGTAACCCTTATTTTGAAAGTTAATCCATTGCAATATTTGGTGACCTGACCAACACTTTCTGGACTTTTAGCAAGGTGGTCAATGATTTTATTGCAATTTTATATAACTTTTGTTCCCCTCCACACTATCAAGGGACAGTTTTTAGCGGATTTCCTTGCAGCACACCCACTTCCAGTTGGGTCCCCTCTCAATGACAATCTACCAGATGAGCAGATACTACAAGTAGAGTCATCTAGTGCCAGACATTGGGAAATGTACTTCAATGGAGCTTCATCAACCAGAAAGGACAAAGGATCAAAGATAGTTATACTAGGAAAAACATGAATTGGTTTGTTTTTTATCACACCAGATCAGGGTACGTTGAGATTCTCCTATCACCTGACAGCACCATGCATAAATAATGAAGCAGAATATGAAGCGCTAATCACTGGACTAGAATTGACAATTTCAATGGACATAGCAGACATTGCCATTAATGATGAATTAGAACTTGTCATTCAATAAGTCGCCGGATAGTTTAAGATCTTGAAGCCGATATTAGAAGAATAACATCAGTATACAATGAAGCAACTGGAACAGATCCCTAGTGTGACTCTATATCGGAATCCTCAGGGAGATAATGCCCATCCCGACGCTCTATGGAAACTTTATAAGGAACTGGCGGGTCCATTGGAGGATTCCATTGATATTACAGCGCAAGGATGCCAAATTTTGTCAAACATTGACCTCGATAATCTACACAAGCTCTGAAGAAAAGAAGAGATGATGATTGCAGTAGCTGACAATACCGAAGATTGACGCAAGCCATTGATAGAATATTTGCAAACATGAAAGCTTCTAGAAGACAAGTACAAAACATATCACATCATGAGAATAGCTATTTTGTATGCTTTAGTAGATGATGTCCTCTACAAAAGATCATTTGCATGGATACAGCCAGTTAGGGCCAAAGATGAAAATTAAGATTAAAAGACTCGGATATTATTGGCCAACAATGATATTCAATTGCATGGATACAGCCATGAAGTGTCACCATTGTCAAGTACAAGGGGTGATCTTGCACCAACCTCCGAATGTGCTACATCCAACTGTTGCCTCATGGCCATTCGAGTGTTGGGGCACATACATAGTAGGTCCAATAAATCCTTCATCTTCTAAGGGACTGTCGACACTATTTTAATTAAGGCGTTGCCCGTTGGAAGCTGGTCAGCTGCCGAAATTGAAATCCCGTCGCCCGCTTCCGAAGGACATTTAATTTACATATATATATGTAAGTTTAGAAAAAATATGAAATTAAAATGATCACATATCTTTCATAGTTTAAATGAAAGAGCACTATACACCTCAAGCTATGTACAGCTATGTATCTATCCCAAAAGATAAACACAAGACTTTAGGGTGAGACTCGATCAAATAAACTAAAAAATATATGACATCCATTTGGTCTGCGAAAACTATTTTATTTATAAGCCTGCAAGTCCCCTTAATTAATACGAAGAATTAAATAGAGTTTATATTAAGCTGAGTTCAGAAAAACTTCCCATAAGGGCAAGCCCCTATAGTTAATTTTATCTTAGATAACCAAAGTCACCTAAAAAAATTCTTGATAAAAATCAGGGAATATTATCTTCAAAGAAGTTAAAAGGATAGGACTTTTTTACGGATTGGACAAAGAGGTATGAAAGGGGAATGACTCAAATTTGGAACATTTATTGTAGAATCCAAAGGAGGAAGAACTAGGGGATGTCACAGACATAGAGGAGAACCTCAAGAACCTCGGTGACTTCCCAAGTTACCCTATGGTTTAGCTTCAATTTTGGGGAGAAATATTTAAATATTTTATCCTGTCAATTTTATTAGTTAAGGCTTACATTCGCGTAAAGCAATCATACAAATAACCTGAAAGATATGAGAATCTAGGTCATAAGGAACGACAACCTCAGAATCCTAGTATGAGTTAGGGCTTATATTGTTTAGCAAAGCTATACAAAAGCCTAAAGAAAATTTGAGGATTTATGTTGCATAAGCAAACCACCTCGAAGTCCTATGGCTTGGTTGTTTAAATCTAAGGAATGGTTTAATTGGTGTAGACATGTTCTACTATTGAAGTTGCTGTGCTGCCCACAATGTTAGCTCTAAACTTCTCATCGTGAAAAGTTTAGGTTTTCTAATGTGTCAAGTTATGATGTCAAATCAGATGTCCCTAAGGGTCATTGTTATTTAAATATTATGGGGTATATTAAAGTTAATTAAAGTAACACCGGTTAGAATCCTATGATTCCTTCATTTTGGTACAATTATTTTCTTTCAAATTCACTTAGTTCAAATGAATTTACTAAACTCAACTTAATGAGTTCCATATTTTTGAGTTCCATATTTTTCCATATTTTTATTTAGACCGTGGGAAATCTTGTTAGCAACCATAGGTTACCTCCTCCGAGAGACTCTCTAGTATCGGATGCCGATAAAGACATTTTAATTTAGTTACAATTTTTTGTTTTGTGATGTTTGTGATTAAATTTTGAGTTGTCTTATATTTTGAATGTTGTGGTGGTAAATTTTATCTTGATTGATTTTTAGTTTAAGTTTTGGTTTTATTGTTATCCTATCAATTTTGGTTTTCATGCAGGGTGACATCACTGTTTAACATACAAGCTTGAGGCAAGAAGTATAAAAAGGTAAATGCAATAATTTAAAACCATACCTATCGATTCTACTCGTTCCTCCACCTGAAATGTTAGTATTTGTAAGGCATGTACATAATTTTGTAGGGAATTTAAATTGTAGGAGTAGATGAAGGTTAAGCCACCAAGCCCTAAGTTATGACTTTATTGAATCTCTGAATATCCTAGTGGATGGTTTTAGAATAAAAATATGGCAAGTCCAATTTGCCCTTTAGAATGTCCAATAGACTTCAAGATGCTCGAGCCATGACCCTGGACCACTTTGAAGATCTCTTGAAATATTTTGAGTTCATTTTGAACTTATCATATTATTCCATTAATCATCCGAAGTTAAAGTGTGACAACCTCATTCCTAAGTGAAACTTGAAAATTTAATTATCCCAAGGATAGGATACCCAATTAACCAATTAATGTTTCATTTAAAAGTTATGTGAGTGGGTGCCCCTAAGGCAAGTTTAAGTCATTTAAGATTGTGGTACCCGCAATTAAGGTCAGGCTTGTAGTGTTTAAAGATGTTAATTTCCAATCATGTTATCTTCTAAATCCGATCAATTGAGTGCAGACATCGAGCCTATGTCACGACTAAGCCTTTAATAATCATGATAGGTAGAATGGTAATTATCAAAATTTTGATTTAAGTGATATGTATTCTTGTTAAATGATCACATCATCCTCAACTTTGGGCTTAAGGAAAGTAAACTATCATCTTTCTAGTTTAAGCCCATCACTTAAGAATCATCTGATCATAATTGACTTCTAAGTCATGAAGATTAGGAGAATTATGATTTTGTTGATGTTGTAAAAAGATGGTGAATGAGTTTCTACCTTTTAATCCCATTGTATTTCAATCATCCAAACATGTTCATTAGGATCAAAATTTCTCATTTTCTTTTGGTTAATCCTAAATTTTGATAAGAATCAAAATATAAAATGATTATTTTTCCCTTGGGATACTTTACCTCATAACTCATTAAATACAACTAAAATGACTTGGGCATTCAGAGAGGCAAATCCATGAGTTAATTGAAACATCAAAGAAGAATAATGTGGTTTTTTTTTGTTTTTTTTCTATTTTAAATAATTATTTAAATTCAACAAATAAGGTTTTCAAAATTGATTTATTTAACTATCCAAAATAATGTTCTTATTTATGAGAAAATTATTAGAGGTTTCCTTAGGTCAGAGAAACACTTAGACAAAGTTTCATGATTTTTTGAATTAAATTATTATTATTATTATTTAGTTTTGGATCAATTTCAATGATTTAATTAAATAGCAAATAATGTTTTACTTACCAAAATTACTTTTATATTTTTATTAGACTTTTCTGAGTTCAAAAAACTAAGAGAATCAAATTTTGTATTTTATGATTTTTAATTTATTTATTATAATGTTTTTAATGAGAAAATGAGAAAAATTCTCTTTTAAACTTTTAAATTTTTTTTTAACTTAGAAAAAATTAGGAAAAATATTCTAATGAATTGTAAGTGATCAGAGAAAACTTGCACACATTTTGAACTATTTTTTGTATTTTTAAAAATTTTGGTTATTTTAATTATTTTTAATTCAAAATACACTTTAAAAAATGACGTATTTTCACAAAAATAGATTTTATTTTTATTAAAGGTCCCTGATCACAAGCAACTTAGAAAACTATTTTTCATGATTTTCGAAGCTTATTTAATTTATTATAATTATTTTGTACAAAAATACAAAGTTTCTTTAAACATCAATTTTAGTACTTAAACTAAGCCAAATAATTTTTAAATTTTTACAGTAAGTAAATATAATTTTTATGCACAATATGAAATTTATTTTGTCAATTTTTGATAAGTATATAATTTACCTAAATTAACATAAGGTGTATACAATGCATTTAATTAAATATAGGAATGTACACGATGATTCAAAATGTCAAAAGTTTCATAATATTTTTCCTAGACTTCTCTGATCACAGAAAACCTACTAAAATTATCCACATAATTTTTCAAAAGATATTTTGATTTATATAATTAAAATAAGCCAAAATGGCCACCCTAGCTTGAAAATTAGGGCTATAAGCATAGAGATTGCCTTCTGACCTTAGAAAAATCAGAGAACATCCACCTTGTGATGAGGAATAAACCTTAGAAATTTCATGTCACGGTGAGCCATATTTAGTCATGGATAATTGAAATACCACAGAGGGTATTTAATTAATTAAAAATCATATACTTAGCAAATAATTTTTAATTTTAATTCACATTATTGTCCTCTGTTTACTGAGCAAGTTGGTGTTTTTCTTTTATTTTTATGATTTTTTGATGCAAAGATATAATTTTTTAAAGATCTAGCATTTAATTTAATTCATAAAACCCCGATTTATCTACTTATCCACGCGATGCTGACTAGATCATAGCAGCTTCAAAAGACAATGCGACGCGTTCCCATTCATTGTGCTTTCCACCTAGGCGTGCTATGCGGTCCGCAATTCACGGACCAAGAGTCTGTCCAGCTTAATCTCCTCCATCCATTAGATACACGCGCGATCGAACGACATCCGTTCATCGTCCGCAAGTGACCTAACCCGTAAACCGTCCACACTAAAACCCTAAGATCTTTGCCTAGACTCAACCAAATCACATGAGATTTATTTCAAAATGTTCATCTACTCAAGACAAACATATCTATATGATTAATAAAGTATGAAATCAAGTCATTACTCATAGAGAATTAAAATAAGCTCGAGTTAGGGTTAGAGCTCCATACCTTTGTCTGAGAGGGGAGGCCTTAATTAGATGGTTGTGGTAGCTTCAATTGAGTCCAATGAACCTCCAAATGAAGTCCTGTGCCACAGTGAATTGTTTAGGTATGATTTTGACTAAGGAGGATTATAGGTGTTGGTCCAGAGCTATCCTAGAGGTTGTTTTAGAGGGGGCTTTGATGGGGAATCAACTCCTCTTGCTCTAGGGATGGTGTGTGCACAATTAATTTGAATTTGGTAGAATGGGAGAGATGTCCTGATTTGAGCTCAATGTTTGAGCTCAAAGTTGGGCTCTCACAGTGGGAATTAGAGGGGGAAAATGGTTGGCTTAAGCTGAGAAATGCTTGGAGAGTCTCTGGTTAAATTTTAATCGAGTTTCCCCAAGGATTTGGAACACATCTCATTTGGCCATGGAGAAGATGGATTTGGAACACCTCTTTAAATAGAAGGGCTTAGGGTGGATAAATATAATGGGGTGGAGCTCAGAGTCAGTTGATGGGTGCAAAGAGTTTCTTAGGTGGAGGGCTGAGGAGCTCTAAAGAGTAGTTAAGGTGAGCTAGCTGCTAGCCTCTAGGGTTGAAATTGGGTTTGATTTAGGGGTGGTGGCTCACGGCTTTGGCATTTTCCGGCGAGTAGGGTGGCTGGCCAAAGCAGGGGAGGTGGTCAGGTGGTCATGTGAGCTAGGGAGAAGAAATCCCTTAATTTAGGGACCCATTGGACCATAGCTCACTTGAGTAGATTTAGGATGGTTCAGCCTGGTCTGAAGTAGGAGCTTACTGGTGGTGGGGGTCCTTGGTTGACCAATTTGGTTTGATTAAGTCAATTTAGGTGAAAGGGTCTATTTGGGTCAAGTGGCTTGATGTGGATTTTGGGTTGAGCTAGCAATGCTATTGAGATCAATTGATTGAGCAATTTTGTATGGGTAATTGTCATGAGGAATTTAGAAAAGATTTGGAGTAATTTTGAATTGGTTTGGAAGTTCAATTTGGCGGATTTTGCGCATTTGGTCAATTTTGAGGTGTTTGGTTAGACTTAGGTTTAGGTTAGGCTAAGGTTGGGTTAGGTCCAAATTGATGGTTCAAAATGGTCTATAGGAATGTCATAAAAAGTTTTCAACATAAATTAGCTGTTAATTTTGGGGTTAGGGCATTCAATTTGGTGGAATTTGAAGACATTGCCAATTTGGGGAAAATTTGGGGATTTTGAGTATGGGTTGAAATTGAGTGAAATTGAGGCTTGACTAAGGCCAATTGAAGGTCCAATTTGATTTTTAGGATTTTTAGGATGTGTTGTATTGTTAGTAATAACATAGGATTCAAATTGGGGAAATTGAGTGGATCATATGGTTCAATTACGTGAGATTAAGTTAGAGGGTCAAAATTGGGGTTTAATTTGGTAGGTCAAAATTAAGCCCAAAGAATGGGTGAATTTGGCTTAGATTTGGTTTGAATTGATCATATGAAAGATTAATTTAAGTTTATAATTGAAATTTGGGTGGATTGGGGCCAAATTGATGGGTATTTGAGGTAAATTTGGAGAAATTTGGCCTTTAAATGTAATTTGGGGCTTTTTTGGTCAAAGTGGTCAAATTAGCCAAATTGTGCTCAATTAAAGGGTCCAAATTTGTTTTGAGGACATTTGAAATGATTTTGAGGGTTTTGGGGAAGTTTGGGCTACCAAGATTATTTTTGTAATTTTGGAAAATTTGAGGTTATTTTGGTAATTTTGGAACTTTTGGGTTGTTTTGGAAAAATTTGGGTAGTTTAAAATGGTTTGAAATGATTTTTGAATAATTTTGGGTATTTTGGATGAATTTGAGAATTTTGGTCAAATTTAGGGTTCAAGGGTATTTAGGTAATTTGGGTGGTTTGGGGGCAAAAGATAGAGTTTGATATTTTGGTAGAATTGGGGTGCCAACTACCTTATATGATCTATGGACCAATGAAATCCCCATTTGGGTCCTCTATGTACTTGTCTTAGCTAAACCCTAGCCTAGGGCCAGTGGGTCTAGGGGATCATCGACATGAGTTTCTCAAATGATCAAGTGATCAAAGTCAACAAATCTGGGTTTTAGAGTTGTGAGTGAAAGTGGGTGCAAGTGAGTAAACTAGCTCCAGGACAACACCCAGGGTCAACCCTAATGTCAAACAATCCTATGGGGACTCCCCTTGAACTTCCTCTAAAGTGGCCCCACCTACTAAGTGCTAGAGGTTAGGACCAGTACATGGAACTTCAAGTTAAGCACAAAAGAGTTTAGAGTTTCTAAAGGTGAGGGTTCCTTTCTAGTTTTCTAGAAATAGTCAATAGGAAAGTCCTATGGCTAGACCTTAGGGAACTAAAGAGGGAAAACTAAACCTCAACCAAAAGCGAGGTCAGCAAATGGACCTCCAATAGATGAGGTGTGTTGGGCAAGCACATCGCATGTATTGTCATTGACAGAGACCAACCTAGACTTCTAAGTCAACAGACCTAGAATGAAGTGTAGAATTGAGTGCTAGTTGTTTCCGCTGGAGAGTTAGCAAATGAACATTCAATTAAAATTGAGGATTCATAATTCTTGCTGGAGATTAGAAGAAAAAGGATTGCAAAAACGACCATGACAGTCATGATGAAGATTCAATTTCAATTCGATGCTAGCAAACTTTAACTTTGATTTCAGTATTATCAGAAGATGGGGATCAAAATTTAGGTACTGACCCCGGGATGGGAATTGAAATTTAAATATCAATCCAGAAAAGAGTCTCGAAATTTAGGTACGAACCTCGAAAGGAGGGATTCAGAATTTAGGGACTAACCCCAAAATGGGAATTGAAATTTAAGTATCAACCCAAAAAGAGAATCAGAATTTAGGTTCCAACCTCGAAAGGAGGGAATAAAAAATTAGGTACTAACCCCGAAATGGGAATTGAAATTTAAGTATCAATCCCAAAAGAGAATCAAAATTTTGGTACCGACCTCAAAAGATAGGAATCAAAATTTAGGTATTGATCCCGAAAGATAGGAATCAAAATTTAGGTACTGATCTAGAAATGAGAATTGAAATTTAGGTATCAATCTCAGAAAGTGTGTCAGAATTTAGGTACCGACCTCGAAGGGAGGGAATCAAAATTTAGGTACTGACCCCGAGATGAGAATTGAAATTTAGGTATCAATCTCAGAAAGAGAGTCAGAATTTAGGTACCAATCTCGTAAGATATGAATCAGAATTTAGGTATTGGTCCTGAAATAAGAATTGAAATTTCGGTATCAATCTCAGAAAGAGAGTCAAAATTTAGTACCGACCTCAAAAGATAGGAATCAGGATTTAGGTAATGATCCCAAAATGATAATTGAAATTTAGGTATCAATCCCGAAAGAGAATAGAAATTTAGGTACCGACCTCAAAAGATAGGAATCAGAATTTAGGTACTGATCTCAAAAAGAGAATTGAAATTTAGGTATCAATCCCGAAAAGAGAATTGTAATTTATTTACTGATCTCGAAAGATAGGAATCAGAATTTAGGTACTGTTCCCGAAATGAGAATTGAAATTTAGGTATCAATCCCGAAAAGAGAGTGAGAATTTAGGTACCGACCTTAAAAGAAAAGAATCAAAATTTAGGTATTGATTCTGAGAACAACATGAAAGAAGTGTAGAGAATTTGTGGTGTTGAATTCATAGATATGTGGCATGTGATAAGGTTAACAATTGTGAAGAAAAAAAATTATGAGACTTTGTGAGATTTTGTGCAGAATGTGAAATTCCGCGGTGATGTGAAGAAAAATTAGTGCAGACAAGGATAGTCGTGTTGCACGAGTAAAGAGTAAGAGACCTCAAAATCAAGAGAAATAACTTAATAAATTTATTTTCTTTTCCTGTTGCTTTATCGCATTTAATTATCAAAATATATTTTTAAAATTCAATTTTTGTTGGTTGATTTTTCTAAAGAGCATTTTATTTAAAATTTTATTATTATCAAATTTTTATTTTTTTGTTCTTTGTTCATTGTAGCTCGGAACCAATGCATGGTTTTGGGGCTCTTGATTTATCGCACAAAAAGGGAAATTCAAGAAGCATACTAAATTCTGAAAGAAATTTTATTAATCTGCTTCAAACAGGTGTTACAGGTTGAACATAGACTGAAGCATCAAAAGGTACAACATGATGAATGCATCAAAAGTATATCTAAAACATCTCATGCTACCAACATATCATAAGTTAAACATATCTGATACATATATCATCATATATGTTGTGTCAAAACACGATACAGAAAGATATCCACTAACTGTCCATCTTCGGCGGGGTGACTTCCTAATCGAGCTGACCTTCTAAGCCACGCTCCAGGATAAAAGTTCCTTTTACATGTACTTAGAGGTGCAACCCTCTCATAGCTCATATGATTGTAGTTCCTCTAACTCCGGATTTGGTTGGAATCCATATGACACCTTGTTGCTATAGATCCTTTTGAAAGTTACAGACACCCTGCGGTGTCGTACCCTTGGAATGCAGTGCTTGGCAAGGTCTGCTCCATTTCCCTTGAGAATCAGTACTGAACCCATTGGTAACAGAATCTCCATGGATCCTCTAAACTCCCCGGGGCCAATGACATCTAATCCAATGACATCTAAATGACATCTAATTCTTTCCCAAACAAAATATTGCTTTTGCTCATGAAGGAGACCATGCAAAAAGGTCTCACTAAATCATGATGGTCTATATGTGAATGCAGTCACCTTCATCGTAGATATTGATGATAAAACTATTGAGAATACAATTGGATGGAAGTATGCTCCACATAACCATCCTCTTGATCATCCACTTTCTTATAGGAGATAACAGATTCACCTCATCATGTCTTAAAATTCTCGGGGGATTTCCTTGTCTATCTTTGATAGAATTATAACAGCAACCACATTAGATGGTGATTTTGCCTTTTTCACACATCCATTTTTGTGGTTCAGAATATGTCCTTTCCATCAGAAGACCAGATCGACCCCTATCTCTTAGGTTGAATATGCAGTCGAGAATGCTCCTTTCTTCACTTTCAGAGAAGTTTCTGGTGTACAACTCCAGACCTTCTAGTATATTGACAAATCTTCCTTCAACTTCTTCATAAAATTCAAATTTCCTTTTCTTTACTTTACTCATTATTCTAATTATGCCATGGTAACCATCGGTGGCTGTCGAGGATGCCCCCTCATTTCAATATTAGCAGGAATCCATGCTTGAATATGATTCCCTCATTGAGTTATCAGTGATCTGAAATCCACTATCAGTAGATGTATACTCCTCCAGAGTGTTGTAACTCTTTAGGTGGAGCACGTTGCAGTTTGGGCATTCCAAAAATGCCCCTGTAGCTGATATCCATATGGGAATCTCGGCGTTGCACGTTGGGCAACTTGCGCAAAGATCGTCTAAAACTTATGGTAGCATCGACTATGAAGTGAATTCAGACTCATCCTCTGTGGCAGGCAAGCTGGAGAAATTATGTCTCATGTATGGATCATAGATCTTCCCATCAAGAATCAGGATAAGCAAGTTTTCTGCCTCCTTCTGGCGTCTTCTTTCTTCAAGTAGGAATGCTCTGTGTTTTTAACAATTACATTTTTGCATTGAGTCCTTTGTAACGGTGCATCTGGCAGTCTCTCATCATTAGTAGTGACTAGACATCCGGTTGGTGTAGTTATCATAGATGGCAGACGACTAGTCCCCTCCATCAGATCTTGCTGCATTATCATTTTCTTCCCCTTCAGTGAGGAATCCTCCTTGGTGATGATCTTTAACAGCGACGGTAAACCCTCTTTTCTCGATCGCTGACCACGTTTATCAGGGAACCCTCATAGTCTACATCGACTTGACCGAAGTCCATGTCAAAGTCTATGATGCCACCCTGCGGTGCCCTTTCCTTGTTAAGTGTGAAATTCCTTCCATCCTTGAAAGCAAAAATCAGCTTCTATCCTGACATTTTCTCTGCAAACGATCAGAAAAACATCAGTGCGCTGAAATTTAGCAGGAACAAGAACAAAACAAAGTGTTTATTAGATAAAATTTTAGTTTGTATCGGTGAGAAGATCATTTATTTATATTTAAATATTATTTAATTTAGTAAAATATCAACCTTAAAAGTAGAAAGGAGAAAATTGAAGCATATAAATTAAAAAGTTTTCATTTTATTAAGGTTAATTTTATTACAAAAATTTTGGACCTCGTCACAGACATTTAGCCAAATAAATAACCCTGGATTAATTAAAATTTCAAAATTCAATTCAAGTAATGTTAAGTTGCATAGTATGTCTTCAAGTATCGTCCGTTGATCGGCAACATGAGTCTCTCGCCTTGCAAATTCACCAGCTGGTAGGTTCCTCCTGCGCAAACCTTTTCTACTACAAATGGTCCCTCCCAAGTTGGCTCAAAATTTTCACGTATCTTACGACGTGAAAGAATAGACCTTTTGAGCATGAGAACAAGATCACCAACTTTGAATGTCCATGGGCAGACCAATTTGTCATGAGCTTATACCATCCTTGCTGGGTAAAGTTGCAAATGCTATTGTGCTTCTAGTCTCTTTCCTTTGAGAGTTTTCAATTCTTCAAGTCTGAGTTTTGCACTTTCTTCTGTTGTAAGTTGATTGGAGACAACGACTCTAAGAGACGACGTCTGGACTTCTAACAATAGTACGACGTCAGACCCGAATAAAAGTGCGTAGCGTGTACATTGAGTAGGAGTCCTGAACATTATTCGGTGGGCCCACAAGGCTTCTAACAGTTTGTTATATCAATTTTTTTTTGTTTTCATCCAATGTTTTCTCCAAAATCTGTACCAGTATATTGTTGAAGGCCTCAGTCAAACCATTTGCCCTGGGATAGTAGATTTTAGAGTACCTCCAATATATCCAGTGTCGTATGACAAAATTGTTGATTTTTGTGCTCTTGAAGGATGTCCCATTATCAGAGATTATTTTACGTGGAACTTCAAAATGGTAGACGATTTTGCTTTTGAAAAGTTGAAGGACATGATGTGTTGTAACCTCTAGTAGCGACACTGCCTCTGCCCATTTGAAAGTAATCTGTTGCGGCAAGTATGAATCTGTGTCCTTCAGAGGATAGAGGGTCTATCAAACCTATTATGTCTATGCCCCAACACTCAAATGACCACAAGACGATGTTTGGGTGTAACCCACTGAAAGTTTGGTGCAAGACCACCCCATGCACTTGGCACTGGTGACGTCTTTTGGTTGTATCTATGTAGTCGGACATCATTGCCGGCTAATAATATCTGAGTCTCTTGATCTTTATTTCATCTTTGGCCCTGACTGGTGAGCGCCATACAATCCAACATGTACTTCTTTGACAATATTTAATGCTTCTGCTTTGCTTTGACATCGCAACCACATCTAATTAAATGATCTTTTGTAAAGAATATCTCCCACTAGGGCATATGACATAGCTCTTCTTGTGATGTGATATGCCTTAGACTTATCTTCTGATAGCTTTCCAGCCTACAAATATTCTATTAATGGCTTATGCTAATCTTCATTGATATCAACAACCACAATCATTGTTTCTTCTTCTTTTCTGAGCTTGTGTAGATTTTTAAAATTGTTTCGAGACAAAACCTATCTTTCTTGTACTGTAATGTCAATGGAACCCTCCGGGGGACATGCCAATTCTTTTGTAAGTTTTGCTAGAGCATCAACATGGTCATTATCTCCCTGAGGGATCCGGTAGAAAAGTACATTGGAAATTTTCTCTAGCAGCCTCATTGCATACAGATGAAATTCTGCTAACTTTGGTTTCAAAATCTTGTACTATTCGGTGACTTGTTGAATGATGAGTTGTGAGTTGCCATAGATGACAATATCTGTTATATCCATCGATATTGCCAATTCTAACCCAGTAATTAAGGCTATTAAGGTAATTAAGGCTTCATATTCTGCTTCATTGTTGGTACTTGGCTCTATCAGATGATATGAGAATCTCAGCATGCATTTATCTGGTGTGATGAAGATCAAACCAATTCTTTCTTTGCCCGGTATAACTGTTCTTGATTCTTTGTCTTTTCTGGGTGATGAAGCTCCATCAAAATACATCTCCCAGCATTGTGCATTGGAGAAATCCATCTGTAATACCTGTTCATCTAGGAGTTCGTCATTAAGAGGGGACCAAACTGGAAGTAGGTGTGTAGTGAAAAAATCTGCTAAAATCTATCCCTTGATAGCACAGAGGGGAACAAAAGTTATATCAAATTGCAAAAAAATCATCAACCATCTTGCTAGACATCTAGAGAGTGTTGGTCGGGTCATCAAATATTGCAACAGATTAACTTTTGAAATTAGAGTTACCTTATGAGAAAGCATGTAATGTTTGAGCTTCTAGGCGGTGAAAATTAAAGCTAGACAATGCTTCTCAATAGGCGGGTACCTTATCTCCATTGGTATTAGACAGTGACTCAAGTAGTAGAGTACATTTTCTTTACCCTCGTCATTGACTTGGACTTAGAGGGCTCCAAGTGAGTCAACTAAGGTCTCAGCATAATGTATTAAAAGTTTTCCTGGGATAGGGGCTGCCAAAATAGGAGGTGTCATTAAATATTGTTTAACATCCTCAAAAGCCTGCTAACATTTCTCTTCCCAATTAAATTTGACATCCTTTTTAACTAATGTTGAGAAGGGCTGACACTTACCTGAGAGATTAGAAATAATGCAACTCATATATGCCAACTTTCCTTGGAAGGAACATAGTTATTTCAAGGTTTTGAGAGGAGGCCTTTCCAAGATAGCTTTAATCTTATCTGAGTTGATCATGATTCCCTGATAATGGATAATGAATCCTAGAAATTTCCCGGAGGTAACGCCGAAAGCGCACTTCAAAGGATTTATCTTAAAATCATATTGTCATAATCATTTGAACGCGATCCTCAAATCATACAAATGGTTTATTTTTTGTTTAATTTTGATGACCAAATCATCCACATTGCCTTTCACTTGGTTGTAAAAGAGATCATAAAAAAACTTTGTCATAGCTCGTTGGTATGTGGCTCCAGCGTTCTTCAACCCAAACGACATCACTGTGTAGATAAAAATCTCGATAGGTGTTCTGAAGGCTGTAAGTGATGCATCTTTTGGAGCCATCTTAATTTGGTTGTACCCCGATGATCCATCAATAAAGGAGAAAATCTCATGTGTTGAAGCAATATCCATCATCATTTCTGGTATTGACAATGGAAATTCATCCTTTGGACATGATTTGTTAAAATCCCTAAATTTGACACATACACGAATTTGTCCATTTTTCTTCTTAACTGGCACAATGTTAGCTAACCATGTGAGGTATTGTTCCTCCTGCACAAAGTTAGCGCCTATTAACTTCTTCACCTTGGCAATGACTTGCTGCTCTATTTCGAGGCACATTCTACTTGGAGCTTGTTTTACTGAGTTCATATCTTTGTCCACCCTGAGTTTATGAACTACAACTTCTGCTGACAATCCTGACATTTTATCATAACTCCATGCGAAACAATCTTTGAATTCTATTAACAGTTTGATCAACTCTAAAGACTCTTCATTGTTGAGTAGAGAACTTATAAATGTTGGTCGGGGTTGCTCTTCCGTCCCGAGGTTAATTTCCTTCAATTCATCAATAGTTGACTTGATTTCTTCCTCAAATTATGGCGGGGCATTTTCTATTAGCTGATCAGTAGAGTCATCCCTTACATCGAGGCAATCCTCTTCCAATTCATTAGTAACAATCATGCAAAATTTTGATTCATCGACTGGTCCCACTGTACCAAATCTATGACCCTCATTCGAGTTGGGAGTTCGACTTTTAACATCCCATAATTTTTTTAAAAGTTGTAATTTATCTTTTGGCAAATGCCCCTATTGAATTAACTTTTGTACACAAGACGAAAAGTAACCAAAAGGTAATTCCAATAATACATTAGGATCCTCATCCAAATTTATATGATCTTCAAGATTAGTAGAAGTAGAAGCATGATAAAATTTGATCAGCTTCGAACCAGTGCTACAGACCTCCTTGAACTCTAAACTCTTGACCTTTTGACGGCAAATTAGAGCAAGGGTCATGGAGTTCAAATAGTGGTTTATCCGATCATACATTGTCTCATATTCACTTTTCTCCAAATCTTCTAAGGATATCTTGTATTGTGGTTTCTTCTATTTTTTCATCATTATTTCATCTTCAGAACTTTCTTCATCATCAATGTTGATGGTCGGCCTGACCCATTCAACAATCAAGTTAGTTCTTCCTCGTCCACGTCCCTGTTCTCTACCTCGAGTGCATAAACTAAAAGAACCCCCATCAACTCGTTGCAAAACAGTGGTGAAAGATCGCTGAAGCGGAGCTGAATGACATCCTCTTTTTGATTCTTCTGAATCTTCCACTTTATTTGCCACAACTTCATGAGAGAAGATAGTTTTCTTTAGAGGCGCATAGTAGGTGGCATCTTCATGAACTGAAAATGGCTTTAAATCTCCTTTAATATAATGTTCTTATCCTTTTTTGAAATATTTGATGCATTGATGTAAGGATGATAAAACTATATTATGCTCGTGAATCCATGGTCGACCTAGTAGAGCATTGAAAGAGGTCTTGATGTCTATAATATGGAATTTAGCAATTTTTACTGGTTCTCCTACTTTTATAAGTAATGTAATTGATCCAAGGGCTCCCTCTCCTTTTTGGTTGAGTCCTCTTAGCAACATTTTATCAGTAGTAAGCTCCTCGGCTTCAATGTCCAAATAGACCAATCTCTGTAGGCTCACCAAGTTGAGGGATGCTCCAGGATCTACCAAAACTCTGGACAACTCTGGACAACACAAATCTGCAAATCTGCCGATATTAACAAAGATATAGAGTGGACGATTATGGTCGGTAACACCGAGCAACAAGTCTTCATCTATAAATGTTACCCCCATTCGTTCTCTCAACGGGAAAACTTCATCCGAGGATGTGCTGGCCAACTGGGCTAAGCAAATCTCTGGATCAAGAAAAGCTGTAACCAGAGACTCTCTCATCTTCTTTGATAGGATTAAAGTGTCATAGATGCTTAATTTGGCCGACAACTTCCTAAGATGAGCTAGCACGTCGTAATCCACTTTGTATGATCCTCTAATATTTGCTGGGTTATGTGTTTCTTCCGTCGGCGGAGGTGGAGGTAGCTCTTCTCGAATTATTATTTGCTTTCCTTTATCCGTTGGAGCTGATCTCGGGGGTAATACTTTCCCACTCCTTAAGTTCTCTTCTGTAATTTCTTCTTCTTAAGATGTCATAAGTGAATCTTTCGGTGTTTCTTGTTATTTAGAAAGATCTAAGTTGATGGCAAGTGGTGCACCGTGGCACTCGAGGATTGGTTCCTCACTCCTGGCGCTGTCGTAATCGGTATTGTGGATGTCTTCTTCGGTCTTGCTAACAGGTTCAATGAACTTAAGTACGATTTGAGGATCAGTTTGGGAATCATTGAAGTTAGATTGGTCACAATTAATTACGTATCATTAGAAACAATTAAAATGTAGTTGAATTCATATTCATTATATTCATAAGACCCAGAGGGGCAAAAAGATAATCATACAAGGTCAGGGGTTTGAGGATTTTCTTCCCCAAATCCGAGACAACTAATCTAGCAAAGGCAACCCCTTTCCTACCCCCTGTACTATCAGTCTTCATGGTGTTTTTCTTCTTCTTCTTTGGTAGTGGCGGATTTCCTGGCAAAATTTTCATCTCTGGCTTGGATGGCTGAAAACTCTGAATGGAGGCTTGCCTTGATGCGTTTTAAATTTGGTCCAGTACACTCTTGAGCTTGTCCTAAGTCGTACTCCATCCATTTTTAGCAGCATATGGGTCAATCAAAGAGACTGGCTCAGCCGAAATCAAATTTATAGAACCTCTTTTAGGTTCTTTAAAATATTCTTTAGGAATCTTTATATTTCCTTCCTTAAGATTTTTCTCGAGCCAATCCTTAAAGACTAAACAATCCTTTATATTGTGTTCTAGAATCTGGTGATACGGGAAATAATTAGGTTGATCCTTTTTTTCGACCCCATTGGGTTTCTTTGGATCTGGTAATCTAAACTCAGACTTCTTCATTAGACTTTTGAACATTTTAGGTACCACTTCATATTTGAAGGAATAAATTGTTTTCCTTCGTTATGTCAAAGACGGACCCTTTCTATTTTTTGTTTGGTATGATCCCCCTTGAGGCGGTTGCTGGCTAGACTGGCCATACTATTGTGTCTGTTGTTGAGCATGCCGCGATGAAGACTAGGAATTATGATGAGAATTTTCTACATGTATCTTCGTTGGTTGTTTTCCTTTATCGACTGTTGCCTCTGTTCCAGACTTCTTTTCAAATGCCCTGGTCATCCTGGATTTCTCTGCTTTCTCTTGAGAATCCATATGTTTGACTTCTTCTTGAAGATAGTTGGGTTTACTGAGTAGCTTCTCAATGGATTTAATGGTGAGCCCCTTAAGCATGAAATCTATTGGCCCATGGATGATTCTAAGTAAGATCTCAATCACATGATGTTTTTGTAGCTGAGGTTCACATTTCATGTTAAGGTTTCTCCACCTCAAAATATGGTTCACTAAATTCTCGTTGGGTTTTTGCTTCTGTACTACAAGAGCTCCAATAGGCACATGATGCCGTGCTTCGACAAATCTCTTCATGAACAAATGTTCTAGCTCGGCGAACGTCTTGACTCATCCATTCGGTATTTCGACATAACAATCAAAAGGAATCCCTGACAGACTCCTGACAAACTTTCAAAAGAGCAAAGCTTTATTACCTCCAGTATTACCACAACTGGCTCAAAAATGCGTTATGTGCTGCGTGGGATTTCTAGTCCCGTCAAATATCTTAAAGTTTGAGGACACAAGACCCTTAGGGTAGGGTACGGCATTGAACTCCTCCAGATAAGGTCTACCCTTCAAAATCAATGTGCCGCCCTTAGATTGGGCTAAGGCCTCCCAAGCTTGCTCGAACATTTACTTAAATTCCTTTTTCAGTATGGCACTTGATGGAGAATCTTTCTTTTGTTGCTCATCTCTATTTGCTAAGGCAACTTCCCTCCTTTCATCTGTGATATGTATAATCTCTGGTTGATTGACTTCTAGGGAGGCTAATTGTGGTGGTTGAGATTGTCCCTTAACTGTGGCCATGGCAGTCATGAAAGCAGCCATCTGTTCCATTCTTTTCTACATTTGGCTGGTTTGCTCATCCTTTAGGAAAACAACTCTACTCAACTCATCTACGACGTTCTCTTCGATGAGAGGTTGAGTGTCGTGCACAGATGTAGTGGCTTTGGTCTTGATGACATGGATATCCATGAAATCTTCCTTGAGGTAATCATTGAAGTCAAATTCTTCATCATCGCCAATGGAAACCCATGTTCTTGGGCCAACTCAAAAATCTTGACCCTGAGCTTTTAGACCTTTCCTTCAATTATTGATTCTTGTAGCACGTTGAGATCTAGAGGACTTTGCTGGACATCCTCTACTTGCTCATCCATCTCGCTAGCAATTGCTGTGACAATGCTGGATACTTCAAACCCTTGCTTCATTCCATGATCCTGACCTTTGGGCTCACTGGACCGTATCGGTACGGCGACCTTGGGTACCCACACCTTTTTCTTTGATGGCGATGTCTGAGACGGAGTGTCTTAGCAGAAATATCAACATGTCAAAGAGAAGTATGCCCCCCATGGTGCAGACCAAATATAGTACTGGGTGGTCTCTTCTTCTTTTCCTTCATAACTTTAAGAACATCCTTGTGACTGGTAATTGGTAGAATTCTCAAACCTCGACGCAACTTAACCGGTTGACATTCTACGGGTCTAGTGACAACAGAATCGGTAGCACCAATGGTGGGATCAACTCTGCTTCCTAAGCGAAACTAGACAGGAATGTGAGCAGGCAAAGCTTAAGTTGATTTCTGAGATCGTATGATGGAACTGACATCTCTTAGAATTTCTTTCTTCATTTGAGGGGAAACTGCACATCCCACTCATTTGAGTAACTTACCAACTTTACAACCTTCGTTGGTAGCTAGTCTCTAGAAAACTATACTGACTCGGGTGATAGGAGCAGACTTCTTCCTCTCCTCACCATGTCCATGAGGTGACAGTAAAGTAACAGCGATCTTCTGGATACTTTCGTACCAATTAATATCCATTAAGGGATGGAACCTACTCCCTTGCAGAAGTGGACATGTCTTCAGTAATCTCGACTCCTTCTGATGAGGACCATCATCAACAGGTACCTCCTTAGAAATCTGGGCTTTAGCAGCCCTCCGAACCTTCCGGCTGTGGTTTCTCCTTTGGGTTCGGGTTAACAGTGTGGTCATCAAACTCATAGATTTCAAATACTGACGACGGGACAACCAACCCTTCAGTCGGGTCTTCGACGATCATAACTTCTTTTCCCTTAGCAGAAATGAGAACAACAGGCTTAGTAGGTTCCATAGTGACACTAGTATTGACTTTCTTGTAAGAAGGGAAATCTTGAGGGTTGTTTAGGTTAAACTCAGTAGACGACGCCTGAACCTTTGGAACGACGACTTTCATCACGATGAACTGGGCATTCATGAGTATAACCTTGAGTTCATCAAATCCTGCTCCAAACTTGATGGTGGGAGTGACATTGCGAGCACTGCGGCTCATTGGTAGGTCACAAGAAAAAATGAGCTTTGGGCTTGCCATTGCAACAACTTCAAAAAAAGAAAGCTCTGGGGTTACTTATTTGACCAATACCTTGTAATCTTAGTGCGAGCACTACAAATTAACAGAGGTCGATCTGTAGATCGGGTAAGTATTTATTTAATTTGTGGCGATTTTAAGATTTTAGTAAAAATAGTTTGAAAGTAGAAATATTTAATTAATATATGGAAAATTAAAGAGCAAGCACAACATGACACAATCCGATTTAATTTGCAAAATAGAAAATCAAACTTGAAAGAGAAAAAGTGAAGTTCAGGACCCAGTGCGGGGCCAACTTTACAAAGCACCATGCCCAGGTGGAACTAGTCCACCAACACACCTATTGAGGGTTTGACCCCACACTAAGATTAAAAAGTCCTTAATGGCCTCTTGAACCTTCCTGTTCAAATGTGATTGAACAAACAATCCTGAGGTCTAAGAGAGTTGACTGTACTTACCCAAGAAAGAAATGGATGAAGCATGCCAATGAAAGAAAAATAATTTGGTCCATAAGGGTCATGGACACATTACTGATGTATGAAGATAATATTTCCTGATTAATATGGAGAGAGAAGGTTGTCCCCAATGGAGTCGCCAGAAGCTGTCGACACTATTGTGGTTGAGAAGTTGCCCATTGGAAGCTGGCCGCCGAAATCGGAATAGCGACGCCCGCTTCGGAAGGACATTTAATTTACATATATATATATAAGTTTAGAAAAATATGGAATCAAACTGATCCCATATCTTTCATAGTTCAAATGAAAGAACTAGACTCAATTAAATAAACTAAAGCATTTATGACATCTGTTTAAGTCTGCGAAAAATAATTTTTTTTATAAGCTGACAAGTTTCCCTATTTAATACGAAAAACTAAGAAATATATAACATTCATTTGGTCTGCGAAAACTTTTTTATTTTTAAGTAGATACGTTCTCTTATTTAATATGAAAAACTAAATAGGGTTTATATTAAGCTAGGTTTAGAAAAGTTTCCTACTGGGTTTGGAAAAGTTTTCTATAAGGGCAAGCCCCTATAGTTAATTACATCTTAAATAATCGAAGTCACCTAAGAAAACTCTCGATAAAAATTAAGAAATATTATCTTTAAAGAGGTCAAATGATAAAAATTTTCAATGAGATCAGACAAAGAGGTGTGAAAGGGGAATGACTCAAATTTGAAACATTTATTGTAGAATCCAAAGAAGGAAGAGCTAGGGGATGTCACAAACCTAAAGGAAAACCTCGGTGACATCCCAAGCTACCCTATGGTTTGGCTTCAGTTTTAGAGAGAAATATTTAAATGTTTCATTATGTCAATTTTATTAATTTGGGCATACACTCACGTGAAACAATCACCCAAATAGCCTGGTAGATATAAGTATTTAGGTCGTGATGAACGATAACCTCAGAATCCTAAGACAAGTTAGGGCTTATATTGTGTAGCAGAGCTATACAAAAACCTAAAAAAAAGTTAAGGATTTATGTTGCATAAGCAAATCGCTTCGAAGTCGTATGGCTTACTTGTTTGAATCTAAGGAATGGTTTAGCTGATGTAGACATGTTCTGCTATTAAAGATGGTCGTGCTGCCCACAATGCTAGCTCCAAGCTCCTCGTCGTGACAAGTTTAGGTTTTCTAATGTGTCAAGTTATGATATCAAATCAGATGTCCCTAAAGGTCATGGTTATTTAAATATTATGGGGC
This sequence comes from Phalaenopsis equestris, assembly GCF_001263595.1. Taxonomy (NCBI): domain Eukaryota; kingdom Viridiplantae; phylum Streptophyta; class Magnoliopsida; order Asparagales; family Orchidaceae; genus Phalaenopsis; species Phalaenopsis equestris. Next base: position 266,487 of record NW_018165403.1, read on the forward strand.
ATATTAAAGTTGATTAGAGCGACACCAGTTAGGATCCTTGGTTCCCTCATTTGGTTCCCTCATTTCGGTACCACTATTTTCTTTCGAATTCACTTAGTCCAAATGAATTTACTAAACTCTACTTAATGAGTTCCATATTTTCATTTAGACTGTAGGAAATCTCGTTAACAACCGTAGGTTACCTCCTCCGAAGGATTTCCCATTATTTGACAGAGACATTTTAATTTAGTTGCAATTTTTATTTTGAGATGTTTGTGATTAAATTTTGAGTTGACTTATTTTTTAAATGTTGTGGCGGTAAATTTTATCTTAACTGATTTTTAGTTTTGGTTTTGGTTTTACGGCTATTCTATCAGTTTTGGTTTTCATGCAGGATGACATCATTATTTAACATGCAAACTTGAGGCAAGAAGTACAAAAAGCTAAATGCAATAATTTAAAACCATACATGTCGATTCTTCTCGTTCCTCCACCTGAAAGTTTAGTACTTGCAAGACATGTATATAATTTTGCAGGGAATTTAAATTGCAGGAGTATATGAAGGTTGAGCTACCAAACCCCAAGTTATGACTTTATTGAATCTCAGAAGATTCTAGTAGATGGTTTTAGAACAAAAATTTAGCAAGTTCAATTTGCTTTTCAGAAAGTTCAATAGATTTCAAGATGCTCGAGGCATGACCCTGGACCACTTTGAAGATCTCTTGAAATATTACAAGTTCATTTTGAACTTATCATATTGTTCCATTCATCAACTGAGGTCAAAGTGTGACCACCCCGTGCTCAGTGAAACTTGACAATTTAATTATCCTGAGGATATGATACCGAATTAACCAATTAAATTAATGATACCGAATTAACCAATTAATGTTTCATTTAAAAGTTATGTGAGTGGGTGCCCCTAAGGCAAGTTTAAGGAATTTAAGATTGTGGTGTCCATAATGAAGGTCAGGCTTGTAGTGCTTAAAGATGTTATTTTCCTCATCTTATCTTCTAAATCTGATAAATTCAGTGCAAACATCAAGCGTATGTCACTACTAAGCCCTTAACAAGACTAAGCCCTTAACAATCATGATAGGTGGAATGGTAATTATCAAAATTTTTATTTAAGTGATATGTATTCTTATTAAATGATCACATCATCCTCAACTTTGGGCTTAAGAAAAGTAAATTATCATCTTTCTAGCTTAAGCCCATCACTTAAGAATCATTTGATCTTAATTGACTTCCAAGTCAAGAAGATTAGGAGAACTATGATTTTTGTTGATGTTGTGCAAATGTGGTGAGTGAGTTTCTTCCTTTTAATCCCATTGTATTTCAATCATCCAAACATGTTCATTAAGATCAAAATTTCTCATTTTTCCTTGGTTAATCTTAAATTTTGATTAAGAACCAAAATCTAAAATGACTATTTTGCCCTTAGGGTACTTTACCTCATAACTCATTAAACACAACTCAATTGACTTGAGCATTCAATGTGGCATATCCATGAGTTAATTGAAACATCAAAGGAGAATAATGCAGTTTTTTTTTTTGTTTTTCTTTTCTTTTTTAAATAATTATTTAAATTCAACAAAATAGGTTTTCAAAATTGATTTATTTAATTATCCAAAATAAAGTTCTTATTTATGAGAAAATTATTAGAGGTTCCCTTAGGTCAGAGAAACACTTAGGTAAAGCTTCATGATTTTTTGAATTAAATTATTATTATTATTATTTAATTTTGGATCAATTTCAATTATTTAATTAAATAGAAAATAATGTTTTAATAACCAAAATTATTTTTATATTTATATTGGACTTCTCTAAGTTCCAAAAACTCACAGAATCAAATTTTTTATTTTTATTATTCTTATTTTATTTATTATATTTATTTTAATGAGAAAATATGGAATATTCACTTTTAAGCATTTAAAATTTATTTTTAACTTAAAAAAATTATGAAAAATATCCTAATGAATTCTAAGTGATCAGAAAAAACTTGCACACATTTTGAACTATTTTTTGTATTTTTGAAAATTTTGATTATTTTAATTATTTTTAATTCAAAATACACTTTAAAAATGACATATTTTCACAAAAAAATATGTTTTATTTTTATTAAATATCCCTGATCACAAGGAACTCAGAAAACTATTTTTCATGATTTTTATAAGCTTATTTAATTTATTATAATTATTTTTGTACAAAAATACAAAATTTCTTTAAAAATCAATTTTAGTGCTTAAACTAAGCCAAATAGTTTTTAATTTTTTACAATAAGTAAATATGATTTTTATGCACAATGTGAAATTTATTTTGTCAATTTTTCATAATTGTATAATTTACATAAACTAACACAAGGTGTATACATTTGATTAAATATAGAAATGTTCAAAATTAATCAAAACATCATAATATTTTCCCTACACTTTTCTGACCACACAAAACGTACTAAAAATATCCTCATAATTTTCCAAATGACATTTTGATTTATATAATTAAAATAAGCCAAAATGGTCACCCTAGCTTGAAAATTAGCGCTAGAAGCATAGAGATACGTTCTGATCTTGGAAAAATCAGAGAACATCCCCTTTGTGATGAGTAATAAACCTTAGAAATTTCAAGTCATGGTGAGCCATATTTAGTCTTGGAGAATTAAAATACCATAGAGGATATTTAATTAATTAAAAATCATATACTTGGAAAATAATTTTTATTTTAATCCACTTTATTCTACTCTCTTCACTGAGCGAGAGGGTATTTTTCTTTTATTTTTATGATTTCTCTATGCAAAGATTTGAATTTTTAAAGATCTGACATTTAATTTATTTCATAAAACACCTACTTATCTACTTATCCAAGCGGCGCTGACTGGATCATAGGCAACTCCAAAAGGCGACGCGACGCACTCCTATTCATTGTGCCTTCCACCTAAGCATGCCACGCGGTCTGCGGTTCACACACCGAGAGTCATTCTGGCTTGATCTCCTCCGTCCATTAAATACACAAGCGATTGGACGACATCTATTCATCATCCCCGGGTGACCTAACCCGTAATCTGTCCACACTAAAACCCTAAGATCTTTGTCTAGACTCAACCAAATCACATGGGGTTTGTTTCCAAACCTTCATCTACTCAAGACAAACACATCTATATGGTTAATTCAGTATGAAATCAAGCCATTTCTCATGAATAATTAAAATAATCTTCGGTTAGGGTTAGAGGTCAATACCTTTTTTCCGAGAGGGAAGGCCTCAATTAGATGGTTGTGGTAGCTTCGGTTGAGTCTAACAAACCTCCAGATGGAGTCCTGTGCCCTGATGAATTGTCTAGGTATAATTTCAATCAAGGTGGATTTCAGGTGTTGGTCTAGAGCTATCCTAGAGGCTGTTTTAGGGGGGCTTTGGTGGGGAATCAACTCCTCTTGCTCTAGGGATGCTGTGCGCACAATTAATTTGAGTTTGGTAGACTGTGGAGAGATGTACTGATCTGAGCTAAATTTTGAGCTCAAAATTGGGATCTCATAGTGGGAATTAGAGGAAAAAAATGGTTGGCTTAAGCTGAGGAATGCTTAGAGAGACTCTGGTTAGATTTTAACAGAGTTTCCTCAAGGAATTAGAACACCTCTCCTTTGGCCATGGAGAAAATGGTTTAAATAGAAGGGCTTAGGGTGGAGCTCAGGGCCAGTTGATGGGTGCAAAGAGTTGCTTAGGTGGAGGGTTGAGGAGCTCTAAAAAGGAGTTAAGGTGAGCTGGCCTCTAAAGTTGAAATTGGGTTTGATTTAGGGGTGGTGGCTAACGAATTTGGCATTTTTTGGTGAGTAGGGTGGCTAACCAAATTAGAGGAAGTGGTGAGGTGGTCAGGTGAGCCAGAGAGAGGGTTAATTATGATTAGCCCTCAATGGTTTGTCATGATGGAGGAGATTTCTTGGTTAAGGCAAAAAAAATGGGATGAAATCCCTTAATTTAGGGAACCATTGGTCCATAGCTCACTTGGCTAGATTTAGGATGGTTCAGCCTGGTCCAAAGGAGGAGCTTAGTGGCTGTGGGGGTCCTTGGTTGACCAATTTGGTTTGATTAAGTAAATTTAGGTGAAAGGGTATATTTAGGTCAAGTGGCTTGATGTGGGTTTTGGGTTGAGCTATCAATGCTATTGAGCTCAATTTATTGAGAAATCTTTTTTGGGTAATTGTCATGAGGAGTTTAGAAAAGATTTGGAGTGATTTTGAATTGGTTTGGAAGTTTAATTTGGAGGATTTTGGGAATTTGGTCAATTTAGGGGTGTTGGGTTAAACATGGGTTTAGGTTAAGCTAAGGTTGGATTAGATCCAAATTTATGGTTTAAAATGGTCTAAATTTATGGTTTTTAAGCTAAGGTTGGATTAGATCCAAATTTATGGTTTAAAATGGTCTATAGGAATGTTATAAAGAGTTTTCAACATAAATTAGGTGTTAATTTTGGGGTTAGGGCATTCAATTTGGTGGACTTTGAAGACAACCAATTTGAGGCAAATTTTGGGATTTTGAATATGGGTTGAAATTGAGTAAAATTGAGGCTTGAACAAGGCTAATTAAAGGTCAAATTTGATGTGTAGGATATTTAGGAAGAATTTAGGATTCAAATTGGGGCAATTGAGTGGTTCATATGGATCAATTAGGTGAGATTAAGTCATAGGGTCAAAATTGAGGGTTTAATTTGGGTCAAAATTGAGCTCAAAGCATGGGTCAATTAGGCTTGGATTTGCTTTGAATTGATCATATGAAAGATGAATTTGAGTTTAAAATTAAAATTGAGGAGGATTGGGGCCAAATTGATGTGTATTTGAGGTGAATTTACAGAAATTGGGCCTTTAAAGACAATTTGGGGCTTGTTTTGGTCAAATTGGTCAAATTGGCCAGATTGTGTTCAATTGAAGGGTCCAAATTGGTTTTGGGGACATTTAAAATGATTTTGAGGATTTTGGAAAAGTTTGGGCTACCAAGGGTATTTTTGTAATTTTGGCAAATTTGAGGGTATTTTGGTAATTTTAAAATTTTTGGGATGCTATGGGCAATTTGGGAAGTTCTAAATGATTTGAAATGATTTTTGAATAGTTTTGGGTATTTTTGATGAATTTGGTGATTTTGGTAAAAATTAGGGTTTCAAGGGTATTTAGGTAATTTGGGTGGATTTGGGGGCAAAAGGCCGAGTTGGATATTTTGGTAGAATTGGGGTGGCAACCACCTTATATGAGCTATGGACCAATGAAATCCCCATTTGGATCCTTTATGTACTGGTCTTAGCTAAACCCTAGCCTAAGGCTAGTGGGTCTAGGGGACCACCTACATGAGTTTCCCAAAAGATCAAGGGATCAAAGTCAACAAACCTAGGTTTTAGGGTTATGAGTGAGAGTGGGTGAAAGTGAGTGAAAGTGAGTAAAATAGCTCCAGACCAACACCCAGGGTCAACCCTAAGGTCAAATAGTCCTATGGGGACTTCCCTTGAGCTTCTTCTATAGTGGCCCCACCTACTATGTGCTAGAGGTTAGGACCAGTATATGGAACTTCAAGTTGAGCACAGAAGAGCTTAGAGTTTCTAAAGGTGAGGGTTCCAGTCTAGTTTTTAAGGAATAAATATCAAGAAATTCTTATGGCTAGACCTTAGGCTACTAAAGAGGGAAAACTAAACGTCAACCAAAAGTGAGGTCAACAGGGACACAAATTTATTCTTGCAGCTATGGATTACCTCTCCAAATGGGTAGAAGCAATGCCGTAATGAGAGGTTACAACACAACATGTTCTTCAATTCTTCAAGGGTCAGATTGTCTACCATTTTGGTGTGCCGTATAGGATTATTTCAGATAATGGGTCAACCTTCAAAAACACTAAGATCAACAACTTTGTGAAGCGACATGGAATGGATTGGAGATACTCTACAATTTACTATCCCAAGGCAAACGACTTAGCTGAGGCCTTCACTAAGACTCTCGTACAAACTTTGAAGATGTCGTTGGATGAGAATAAAAGAGGATGGCATGATGAGAATAAAAGAGGAGGATGGCATGATAAATTATTAGAAGCTTTGTGGGTCTACATGACGATGTTCAGAACTCTCACTCAATACTCCCTACACACTTGTATATGCTTCTGAGGTTGTATTACCATTAGAAGTCTAGATACTATCTCTCAGAGTCGTCATTGCCAATTAGATTACAATAGAAGAAAGTGTAAAGCTCAGGCTTAAGGAATTGGAAGGTCTCAAGGAAAAATAATTAGAAGCACAACATAATTATGGACTCTACCAATCAAGGATGGTGTAGGCTCATGAAAAAATTGGTCCTCCCAAGGGCATTCAAAGTTCGTGATCTCGCACTCATTTTAGATGACCTATTCTTGCACACCAAGAGATAGGTAGAAAATTTGAACCAACTTGAGAGAGACCATTTGTCATAGAGAAGGTCTATTCAGGAGGATCTTACCAGCTGGTTGATTTCCAAGGGGAAAGGCCTATGTTGCCGATTAATGACCGATATTTGATGATATACTGCATAAAATGATATTGCTTGAAATGAATTTTTGAAAATATTACTTGTTCTGAGGATGTTTATTTGGCCAGCGTCTGTGATTGGGTTCAAAATTTTGTAATAAAATTAACCTAAATGAGATGAAATTTGAATTTGCCAACCTTAATTTCCTTCATTTTAAATTTGAAATTTCACTAAATTAAATTAAATAAATAAAAAAATTGCACTTATATAAATTCAAAATTCATTTAATAATTAATTTGTTATTGTTCTTGTTTGTTTTGAATTTCAGTGCACTGATGTTTTTCTGCCTTCTGCAGAAAAATGTCGGGGTAGGAGCTGATTTTCACCTTTAAAGATGGCTTGAACTCGCACTAAATGAAGAAAGAACAACCCAAATTGTCATCGTGAACTTTGATTGAGACTACGGTCTGGTCAATGTAGACAATGAGGGTCCCTTGATGAGCATAATCAGCTACCGGGAGACAGAAGGTTACCATCACTGCTCAAAATAAGTACTAAGGAAGACTCCTCACTGAAGCGGAAGAAAGCAGAGAAAATACAACATCCAATGGAAGGAACCAACCATTTAATCACCGCATCGATAGGAAACTTGGTCAGTGCCGATGAACAAAGAGTATCAATTGTGTCGCTTAAGAGGACACAACGCCGTAACACCAACCACCGTAAGAATAAAGCTTTCATATGTCAGAAGAGAAGACATATAAGAGAAGCAGAGGCAACACTTACCTTGATTTTTGAGGAGGAGTTCTATGATCCATGCATGAGGGAAACTTCTACCAGTCCATCTGTCACGAAAGATGAGTCAGAGTTTGTCACAGAGCCGACACTGCCAGAGATTCTAGATGATTTTTGCATGGGTTGCCCAATGTGCATCGCCAATATTCCAAGATAAGCATCAATAGCAGGGGCATTTTTGGAGTGCATAGGATGTAATGTCCTCCATTTGGAGTGTTACTGCACCTTTGAGGAGTATATAACCACTGACATGGGGTGTCGGGACGCTGGGCACCAAGATATTGAGTCATACATCCCACTGTATACAGAGCCAATGTAGACATGGTTTCTCACATAGATTGAAATGGGGGAGCAGCCCCAATGACCATGAAGAATTCCCTCCACAGAGTTAGAAAGGATGAGCAAGTTCAAGAAAAGAAAGCTTGAGTTTTATGAGGAAATTTAAGGAAAATTTGTTAACACTTAGAAGGTCTGGAACTGCACATAAGGGTTTTCTCTGAAAGTGATGAGAGGTGGATTCTCGACTGCGTGTTCAACTTGAGGGACAAAGACCGGGCCAGTCTATTAATGAAGAGACCTACTCAAATCCCCAGAAATGGATGAGGGGAAAGGGAAGGATTACAATTCAATGTGGTTGCTGCTATAACATCGTAAAGGATAGGCTAGAGAACCCCCTGGGTATCCTAAGATATGACGAGGTGGATCCTTTTCCTTCCGTGAAAAAAATGATGATTAAAAGAATGGTCGAGTGGAGCATACTACCGGCAGCTTGCATTCGAAACAGCTGCAACATCAACATCTACGAGGAAGGAGACTGCATTCCTACACACATTGATCACCGTGATTTTGTCAGGTCCTTTTGCACAAAGTCCTTTATGATAAAGAGCAATATTCTGTTTGGAAAAGAAATTGATATTGTTGGCTCTTGTTAACCTCACTTTTGGTTGAGGTCTACTCTTTCTTCTTCATTAGCCTAAGATCTAGCCATAAGACTTTCCTATTTACTATTCCTGGAGGACTAGAAAAGGAACCCTCACCATTAGAAATTTTAAACACTTCTTTGCTCAACTTAAAGTTCCACATATTGGTCCTAACCTCTAGCACTTAGTAGGTATGGTCAATATGGGGGAACTCAAGGAGAGTCCCCATAGGACTGCCTGACCTTAAGCCTAACCCGTTAGTGTTGTGGTCTTGGTTGGTCTCACACACACACTTGCACATTACACTTCCACTCACAACCTTAAGCCTAAAACTATTTTAACTTTGATCCCTTTACCCTTTGGAAAACTCATGTAGATGGATGTTGACCTCACTTTTGGTTGAGGTTTAGTTTTTCCTCTTTAGTAGCCTCAGGTCTAGCCACAAGACTTTCCTATTGACTATTCTTAGAAAACTAGAAAAGAAACCCTGACCATTAGAAATTCTACACTCCTCTTTACTCAACTTGAAGTTCCACATATTGATCCTAACCTCTAGTACTTAGTAGGTGGGGTCACTATGGGGGAACTCAAGATGAGTCACCCTTAGGACGGTTGGACCTTAGGGTTGACCCTGGGTGTTGGTCTAGGGCTTAAGGTACATGCTTGCACTCACAATCACTCACAATCCTTCCCTTGATACTTTTGGGAGACTCATGTAGGTGGTCCCCTAAACCCAGTAGCCCTAGGCTAGGATTTGGCTAAGATCACTACATAGAGGACATAAAATGGGGTTTCCATTGGTCCATGGCTTATTGATGGTGGTTGGCACTCCAAGCCTACCAAGATACCCAAGTTAGCCTTTTGCCTTTAAACTCCCCCAAATTACAGACCACTATGTAGAGGACCCAAAATGGGGTTTCCTTTGGTCCATGGCTTATTGGTGATGATTGGTGCCTCAACTCTACCAAAATACCCATCTTGGCCTTTTGACCCCTAAGGCACCCCCTAATTACCAAAATATCCCTCTTTGGCCCAAAATCCCAAAATTCCAAAAAATCCCAAAAATTTCCAAAACCCCCCAAATATTCCCAATTTCATTTTTTTCAACTATCACATGACCCAATTTGGCCAATTTGACCATCTTTGATCAAAAACCCCAAATTGCCTTTTAAAAGCTCATATTTTCCCCAAATCACTCCAAATGTTTATCAAATTAGTCTCAATTTACTACAATTTCAATTCTAAACTCAAATCCACTCTTAATGTGACCAATATAGACCAAATCCATGCTCAATTAGTCCATCATTTGAACTCAATTTTGATTAAGATCAAAACCCCAATTTTGGCCCTATGACTTGGTTCCACCAAATTGAACCCATGGCCTACTCCATTTGCTAAAATTTGTATTGAAAAATCTTCATAACATTCCTACACATCAAATTTGACCTTTAATTGGCCTTGTTGAAGCCCTAATTTCATTTAATTTCAACTTAAGTCCAAAAATCCCCAATCTTGCCTTAAATTAGTCATGTCCCGAAACTTCACCAAATTGATGGCCTTAGCCCTAAAATTTCCACTCCATTCCTTCATGAAAAATCTTCAAAATATTTCCCTTGATCATTTGAACCATTCAATTTGGACTTATCCCAAGGCTAGCCCAACCTAGACCCATGTCTAGCCCAACATGCCCAAATTGACCAAATTTTTAAAAATCCTTCAAATTGACTCACCAATTGAACTCAAAATCACTTCAACCCTTCACCAAAAATCTTCCTAACAATCATATACACAATGTTGATCAATGAATTGGGTCTATTCACATGGCTAGCCTAGCCCAAACCTAAGTTTTGATCACTTGAACCCACATTGAACCCATGCACTAAAGGTGGTCTAATTACCCCAAAGTCTCCAAATTAATGACTCTACAGCTATTCGTTGGACCCTAGTGACCAGCCGAAACCCCTTAAAACCAACTAAACTAAGCCATGGACCAAAGGTCCCCTAAATTAAGGGATTTCATGCCATATTTGCTTAAGCTTAGGATATTTTTGCCAAAACAAAGCCTAAAATAATTAAATTGATGTGGCATATTCCCCTGGGCTCCCTGAGCTCCTAGCCACCTCCCCATGGCTGGGGGGGGCGCCCCGGGC
>NW_018165403.1:276807-280421 GCF_001263595.1 Phalaenopsis equestris
CACCCATGGGATTATTCCCAATTCAGACATAGAGGCCACCTCATCCAAATTGAGGCTTAGAGCCTCTCTGCCCTCCACCAAGATAGCACATTTTGACACCCAACTAGTTTACCCCCCAATTGGCCATGACAACAAGCCTAAGGCCATTTTTATAAAATCTCCCCTCCATGACCATGGAGGGAGAGCTGAACATTCCTCTAAGAGACTTTCCCAAATTGATCCCAAAGCCTCTTGGAAACCTCCTCAGTGCAACCCAACCACCACATTGCCCTGAATCCCCGTGCCGGAATCCAATTTTTGAGCTCAAAACCTTGCCGGAGATAGGACAAAGCTCTCCGCACCTCTAAGATCCACCAAAATTAAATTAAACTCACCCGCACCTTCACCACATTGAGAGAAGCCAAAGCCCTATCAAACCCCCCTTCCACAGAGCCCCTAACATAGCTCTAGACCAACACCTGAAATCGGCCTTGGTTGAATTTGGGTCTAGACATTTCACCATAACAAGAGGCTTAATCCCTAGCTTCTTTGGACCCCAACGAATGTGCCGAGACTCTATGATTGAAGCTTACCTTATCAGAGCCAAGGTATTGAACCTCTCTTCCTCCCGAGCCTATTTTGATTCTTCATTTGATTAGGCTTATATTAACTGCATGATTACCATATGTATATGTTTGTGTCACTTAGATGAGTCCATAGGATCAAACCCGAGGTGATTTGGTTAAGTCTAGGCTGAGATCTTAGGGTTTTAGTGTAGACGGTCACGGGATCACTCAATCGGGGATGATGACGGGGAGCCGTCCGATCACACCTGTATAGTATTGACGACCCAGATGAAGGAGATCGAGCCGGACAACACGGACAACATTTCCTTACATGAACCGTAGGCCGAGTCAGCGGCTACATGAAAGGCGGTGTCCAACCAGAGCGCCCCACGCGTGCTTTTGGAGCTACCTAGGATACAGTTAGCGTCACACGTTTAAATAGATAAATAGGGGATTTAAAAAATCAAAAAATGATCCCTAATTTTAAAATTCATATCTTGGTGTAGAAAAATCATAAAAATAAAATAAAAATACACTCTTGCTTAGTGAATCAATGAGAATAATGTGGAAATGATTTGGAGTCCATTTGATGGATATTTTATTTTTAATTAATTAAACACTGATTTGGATGTTTTGATTCTCCATGCATGTAGTAATATCACTATGGCTTGAAATTTTAGCATGTTGTTACCTCTGTCTTAGGGAACATTCCCTGATTTTTCTAAAGTCAGAGGGGGTTCTTAGACATAGAATCATATTCTTCAAGTTTATGTGCATTAATTGCTTAAAATAATCATGGAAATTAGCATGTTGCTTAGAAAAATCCAAGAAAATTTTGGAAGGTTTATGCTGATCAGAGAGCCTTTAGGAAAATTTCTCATGAGCCAAGTCATTCAAAATACACCTAATCTTTTCAAAACCTAAATCGATAAGATATTAAATTTTGAAAAATGCAAACAAAAAAATGACTTGATTTTTGATTTCCACTATTGTTTAGGATCCAGAGATAGGATCCAGAGAACTCACCGATCCAGAGAACTCACCATAAAAATATCAAAGCATTTTGAGTTCATTTGGTAACTTAAGTTGATTTTTAAAGATAAATAACATTGTTGGCACTTAAATGATTTTTAAAAATCAAAATATAACTCAATAATTTACAAAAAACTTACTTTTTTGAGTTCAAATGGTATTTAAAATAAAAACTTCATTTTTAACTAATTAGAAATCTATAAAAATCACAAAAATAATAAAATTCATGGAAATATTCTAAATTGCTTCCTAAACACTTAGGAACAATTAGAATATTTTTCATAATTTTCAAAATAAAGATACTTAATTTTAAAGCTTAAAATAATTTTTAAAAGCTAAAAATGGGTTTTCACTAAAAGTAATTCCAATAAATCCAATAAAACTCAGAAAAATTTAAATTTTTTTTTCTAAGTTCTCTGACCTTAGGAAGATTTTTCAAAAATATAAAACTTAATTTTCCCCATTTAAAATATTTTACATTTAATAAATACCCTGGAACTCAAAATAATTCTTAAAATTTAAATAAAATTCAAAAAATCATGAGATTTGGTCCAAAGGCTTCTCTAGTCTAAGTCAACCTCGAGTAAAAATTTCAAGGGATTAGAATTTACCTTTGTCAAGTTAGAAATTTTCTTTGTAGAACCCTATTTTTGCATGAAAATAATTATATAAATTAAAGTAAATTCTTAAAAATTACATTTTCTCCTCTGATGTCTTAATTGACCCATGAATGAGGTAGGATAAAAATTTAAAAGTCATTTGAATTAAATTTGATGAATTATGAAGTGTTAGAGACTTAGAGGCAAATGTGTAATTTTAGAAATTTAGCCTTAATTAACATTTAGGCTTAATTCAAGGAGGAAAATTGACAACCTCTGACCTTATTTTACTTATTTGGATGGCTGAAATTAAAAAGAGAATTAATTGGTAGAAACCATTCTCACTTTCCTAATTAAAAGGATAGATTAATAATTTTCTAAATTATTAAAATTTAGAAGTTTATTAAAATTAAACGAACCTAGGACTTAGGGGTATGACTTTTGAAGTCAATAATTAATCAATTTAATACCCCTATTTGATTTTCAAATGAAATTAACCTTTTCAAAACTAACTAAGACACTCACCTAGGTCTTAAGGGCTTAGTAGTGACTTAGGCTAAATTAAGTTTCATTTAAATGAGGATTAGAAAAGTAAATATCAATTAAAATCAGAACATCTTTCAAACACTACAAGCCCAATTAGGACCAAAATTTGTCTAAGTGTTCCAATGACACTAACTTGCCTCTTTAAGGGTCTTCACCCACATAATATTCAAAATTAAATTACAAATGATAATTATCTTATTCTTAGGGATAATTGATACATCAATGTCCATTGAGCATTAGGGTGTTCTTAGGATGAATTATTAAGCAACATAATAAGTTTAAATGAGCTCGAGGCTTTTCACCAAGTGATAAGAGGGAAGCATGGGCCTGCTTCTTCCTCTTAACCTGTTGGATACCACAGAGAGCTACTAAGCTTAATATGTTTTGCTTTACAAATATCAACCTTAATCAAAATAATAAGGACCCAGCAAGATATGACCTAGGGTTAGGTAAGTTGTCAAAATTTTACTTCCCCATTTCATATAAATTGCCTTAACATGCCTTTTGAGTTTCAGGTGGTGGAACAAGAAGACTCGCCAAGAACTCTTTTACAGTTTTCAGCGTTGTATTTCTTGTACTTTCATACTATTCTTTTATACCTGCAAATTTGCATGCTAAACAACAATGTTACCCTGCATGAAAACTAAAACTATCAGGATAATCATAAAATCAAAAATCAACCAAGATAAAATTCACCCCCACATCATTCAAAATAGAAAACAACTCAAAACTTAATCATAAACATCATATAAAACTACAATTGCAACTAAATTAAGATGTCTCTATCGGATGATCGGGAATTCCTCAGAGGAGGTAACCTACGGTTGCTAACGAGGCTTCCCACGGTCTAAATGAAATTATGGAACTCATTAAGTTAAGTTTAGTAAGTTCA
>NW_018165403.1:280952-281490 GCF_001263595.1 Phalaenopsis equestris
AGCTTGGGAAGTCATTGAAGTCACCTAGGTTCTCCTCTGGATCCATGACATCCCCTAGTTCTTCCTTCTTTGGACTCTATAACAAAATATTCCAAATTTGAAACAATCCCCTTTCACACCTCTACGTCTGATCTCATTGAAAAATCCTACTTTTTTAAACTCCTTGAAGATAATATTTCCTTATTTTATCGAGAGAGAGTGAGTCTTTTAATAATAATGAGATTACTTTAGATATAAAAAATATTCATCAATGGAGCATTTTATGTGCTTAAAAATTTTATTGGTTTATAATATTTATGCATGATTGCAATTAATTTAATAGGTTAGTTGATTTTAAATTTATTGACTATATAATTATTTTCTAATTGTTAAATTTAAGCTTAGCTTTGATTACAAGTAGTTCATTAAAATTTTTTAAAATATTTTTAATGAATAATATGTTATATTTTTGATATATTTCATTTAAACTATGAAAAATATATGGTCAGTTTGATTTCATATTTTTCTAAACGTGTATATATATATATATATAATGTAA
>NW_018165403.1:281520-288993 GCF_001263595.1 Phalaenopsis equestris
TTCTGGTGACCGAAAGCTTCTTACGGGCAACTCCTCCAACCAAAAAATAGTGCCGACAGCTTCTAGCGACTCTGTTGGGGACAAGCTTTTCTCTCCATTCAAATCAAGAAATATTATCTTCACATATCGGTAATATGTCCATGTCCCTCTTGGACCAAATTACCCTTCTTATGTTGGCATACTTTACCCATTTCTGTCTTGGGAAAGTATGGTTAACTCCTTGGACTTCGGGACTAGTTGTTCAACAATCTCTTAAGAGAGGGGTTCAGAAGGCCATTAAGGACTCTTTAAATCTCTATGTGTGGTCGGACCCCCAATAGGTGTGTCGGTGGACTAGTTCCACCTCGGTGTTGTCTGCCACTAAATGGGTCCTGCGCTGGGTCCTAAAATACTTCACAATTTGATTTGCTACTTTGTAAATCGTGTTGTGCTGCGCGCACTTTAAAATTTTATTATATTAATTAAATTTTACACCTCTTGATTTTTCTTAAACAAAATTTTAAAGTACCCATAAATTAAGACCCGCCCAGTCTACAGTTCAACCTCTACTTTCAGTGCTTGCACTAAAAATTACGAGTTTTTTGGCCATATAGCTAACTCTGAAACTTTCTATTTTCAAGCCTATTGCAATGCCCTACCCAACGCTGACATTTTCTTGAAACCTGCCAACGAGCCATAAAGCCCGTAATCTCGCTCCTACCATCAAATTTAAAGCTGGATTTAAAGATCTTAAGGTCATCTTCGGGAAAGCCCCATTTGTAGTGATGAAGATCGCAACACCAAAAATACATGAGCCATCTGCAAAATTCAGCCTGAACTGCCTCCAAGTCTTCCCTGCTTGCAAGAAGTCTAAAACTACTGTTGTCACGACACCTACCAAACCTGCTAGCCCTGTTGCTGCTAAGGGGAAAGAAGTAATGATTATTGAGAATCCGACTGAGGGATTAACTGTCCCACCACCCTTGTTTGAAATTGGATCAAGCTTGAGGACTGTACCACTGACTCGAACTCAAAAGAGGAACCACAACAAAAGAGTTCAGAGGGCCATCAAAGCCCAGGCTCCCAAGGAGACACCCATTCAAGAGGAGCCTCATCAAGTTGAAGAAGTGTTACCAGAAATTTATCCACTGCTACGAAGAAGTAAATTCTATCCTCTGATGGATACCGATGGATATGAAAGTATCCAGAGAATCACCGCCGCATTACCACCACTTCATGAACGTGGTGAGGAAAGAAAGAAATTCACTCCTATCACCCGATTTAGTGCAGTTTTCAAAAGGCTAGCAACCAAAGAAGGATGTTCAGTTAGCGAGTTACTTAAATGAGTGGGAGATGCAATTCCCCTGGCATCACGTCAAGACCATTTGAAAGGTGTCAAATGATAGTCCCACAAGACAATCACAAGACAATTGGAGTGCCCCCTACTCGCATCCCTGTTTGGTTCCGTTTAGGGAACAGAGTTGATACCGCAGTAGTTACTACTGATTATACCACCACGAGGACCGCAAACCGTCGACCAGTTAAGTAGAGACTGGGTCCGAAAATCTTACTGTCACCCATTTTGGAGATATTTCTACAATCCCAAAGGCAAAGACAAGACGATTACCTGACACTGTACCCAATCTACACCACGGGGAGCATACTTTCCCTCGGCATACTGATGTTTCTACTAAGACCCTCTGTCCTGAGACATCATTGTCGAAATCGAAAAAGGTATGGGTACCTAAGGTTGCTGCACCGATACAGTCCACTGAGCCTGCGGAACAAGAACAAGTAGTGAAACCAGGGTCTGAAATATCTGACATCATTGCAATAATAGCCAGCGAGATGGAGGAACAAGTAGAGGATGTCCATCAGGGTCCATCAGGGTCCATCAGGGTCCTCCAGATCTTAAAGCGATCAATGAATCAATAATTGAAGAGAAAGTTGATAAACTCGGGATCGAGATTTTTGAGTTAGCTCGAGAACACAAAGATTCCGTCGAAAATGATGATGAAAATTTTTTGATTATAATGATTACTTGGAGGAAGATTTCATGGATGTCGATGTAATTGAAACCAGAGCCGCCACATCTGCACGCGAGGCTCAACCTCACAATTAGGAGAATGCTATAGATGAGCTACGTAGGGCTGTCCTCCTAAGGTATGAGCAAGTTAGTCTACTGGAGAAAAGAATAGAAGAGATGACTGCAGCCATGACCTATATGGCCACCATTTAAGGGCAATCAGAAGCGCCGCAATTGGCTTCTCCAGAGATCAATCAGCCAGAAATCATGCACATCACATATGAAAGAAGAGAGGTTGCTTCAGCGAACAGAGACGGGCAACATAGAAAGGATTCTTAACATAGAAAGAATTCTCTACTAGAAAAGGAATTCAAGCAAATATTTAAGCAAATGGTTGAACAAATGCGGGACGCCTTAACCCAATCTAAAGGTGGTGCATTGGTTCTAAAGGGTAGACCTTACCCAGAGGAATTTGATGCCTTGCCTTTCTCCAAGGGTTTAATGGCCCCAAACTTTAAGATTCTTGATGGAACTGGGAATCCCAGACAACATATAGCACATTTCCGAGCCCATTTCTATAGCACATTTCCGAGCCAGCTGTGGCAACACAAGAAATAGTGAAGCTCTACTCTTCCAGCAGTTCGTCAGCAGCTTGTCAGGAATTGCTTTTGACTGGTACGCTGACTTGCCTAACGGGTTAGTTAAAACATTTTTCGAGTTGGAACAGCTATTTGTCAAAAGATTTGTCCGGGCATGATTGAAATTCTACTCAAGAGCATTCATGGGCCGGTAGCTTTCATGCTCAACGGACTCACCATCAAATCCTTTGAGAAGCTACTCAGTAAAGCCAGCAGTCTTCAAGAAGAAATTAAGCACATGGAGCCACACGAAAAGGCTAAGGTGACAAGAGTGTTCAAAAAGAAATCAGGAGAAGTAGCGTCCATCGACAAAGGAAAGAAGCCGATGAAGATATATGCAGAAGATTCTTGCCAGTCTTCATCACAATATACTCAGAAACAGAGTAGTCAATCTAACCAGTGACCGCCTCAAGAAGGATCACCTCGAACAGGGGATAAGAAAATGTCCCTGTCAGAACGATGCAAAATGGTGTATTCTTTCAAAGATGAAGCTATACCTAAAATATTCAGAAGTCTGATGAAGAAGCCAGAGTTCAAACTACCAGATTTGAAGAAGCCCGAAGAGGAGGACAGGGAGAATGAACCTAATTATTGCCCATACCACCGGTTGCTTGGGCACACTATAGAAAAATGCTTTGTCTTTAAAGACTGGATCGAGAGGAACCTTAAAGAAGAAAACATAACAATCCCAAAAAAATATTTAAGAGAACCTAAAAAAGGTTCCATAAATATGATTTCGGCAGAGTCAATCTCCCCAATTGATCCATACACTGGAACAGATGGATGGAGTACAACTTGGGATGAACTCTAGAGGGTCCTCAGTTAAATACAAGATTCATCGAAACAAGCTTCTACAAATACCAAAGAAGAATGGAATGAGGTCTGGAGTAGAGGTCTGAATGAGGTCTAAAGCAGATCATCCAAGAAAATACTGAATAAGATCCAGTCTGCATCAAAAAAAGCCCCATTCAGAGTTTGCAGCATACCAAGCCCGAGATGAAGGTTTCGATGAAGGTTTCGCCAGGAGATCCATCATCGTCAAGGACAAAGAAGAAGAAGAAAAGTGTCACTACAAAGATTGATAGCACAGGGGGTAGGATAGGGGCCGCCTTTACTAGATTAGTTGTCTTGGATTTGACGAAGAAAATCCTCAAATCCTTGACTTTTTACGATTATCTTTTTATCCCTCCGGGGTCTTATGAATATAATGATTGTGATTCTGACTACGTTTTATCTGTTTCTAGTGATAACATAATTGATTATGACCAATCTAACTTTGATCTCGATCCACAAAATGATCCTTAAATCTTACTCGAGTTTGATGAATTTGTTGTCAAGTCCAATGAAGACATCAATGATACTGTTTACAATAGCACCGATAACGAGGAGCCAATTCTCGAGCACCACGGTTTACCGCTTACCATCAACCTAGATCTTTCCGACGAAGAGGAGGAGACACCGGAGAATTCAACAATGATATCTTAAGAAGAAGAAATCATGGTTAACTTAAGTAGCAGAAAAGTGTTACCACCAAGAACAGCTCCAACATACAAAGGAAAGCAGATAATGACCCGAGAAGAGATACCTCCACCTCCACCAGTGGAAGAAGTACATGATCAAGAAAAAATCAGAGGATCATACAAAGTATACTACAACGTGCTAGCTCATCTTAGGAAGTTGCCGACCCGATTAAGCATCTATGACGCTCTGATCCTGTCAAAGGAGATGAGAGAGTCTCTGGTTACAGCTTTGCTTGACCCAAAAAATTACTTAGCTCAGTTGGACAACACGTCATCAGATGAAGTTTGTTCATTGAAAGAATAGCCTGGGGTAACCTTCACAGACGAAGACTTGCTGCTCGGTACCGCCGACCACAACCGTCCACTCTACATCTCATTCAATATCGACAAATTTGTGTTGTCCAGAGTTTTAGTATATCCTGGAGAATCTCTTAACTTGATGAGCCTACGGACATTGGCCTATTTAGATATTGAAGCTCAAGATCTTACGTCCGATAAAATGATGTTAAGAGGATTCAACCAAAAGGGAGAAAGAGCACTTGGATCAATTACATTACTTATGAAGGTTGGAGAACTCGTGATAATAGCTAAATTTCATATCAATATGGTTTCATCATCTCTACACCAGTACATCAAATACTGCAAAGATGGTCAAGAAAATTGCATCAAAGGAGACTTATAACCATTTTCAATACATGAAGTTGGTATCCATGAATATGCTGCCTACTAACGTGCCTCCAAAGAGGACAAAGAGGAATGTCTTCTCTCGTGAATTTATCACAAACAAAGATGAAGATTCAAAAGAATTACAAAGAGGAGGCCATTCAACTCCGCCTCAGCAATCTTCCACCTCATTCAACTACTCCCGTACAACGAGTTGGTGAAGGTTCTTTTAGATCGCGCACTCGAGGTCGAGGCCGGGGACATGGACGAGGAAGGATCAATTTAATTGTTGAACAGACTAGGCCAACCATTAATGTCGGTGATGAAGACAGTTCTGCAGACGAGATAATGATGACAAAATAGAAGAAAACTCTGTATGAGATATCCCTAGAAGATACAGAGAAAAAGATACAGAGAAATACAGAGAAAAATGAATATGAAATAATGTATAATCGGATAAACCACTATGTGAATGCTATGAACCTTACTCTGATTCTCCCTTAGAAAGAACCTCAAAAGGTCGAGATTTTAAAGGTCAAGGAAGTTCGTAGTGTTGGTACAAAGTCGATCAAATTTTACCATGCTTCTACCTCTACTGAGCTAGAAAACATGTAAATTTGGATGATGATCCTAATGAATTAATGGAATTACCTTTTGGTTACTTCTTGCCTTGTGTTCAAAATTTAATTTAACAGGGACACTTACCAAAAAAAATGCCAACAGATAAATTTCAACTTTTTGAAAAATTATAGAATGGCAAAAGAGGGTCTCGAATTTGGTACAGCCGGACAAGTCGATGATTCTGAATTGAATTTTGCATGGTTGTTACTGGGTGAGTCAGAGAGGATTACCTTGATATAGAGGATGACTCTAATGATCAACTAATAGAAGATGCTCCCTCAGAATTTGAGGAGAACATTAAATCTACCATTGATGAATTGAAAGAGATTAACCTCGGGACTGAAGAACAACCCCGACCTACATTTGTAAGTTTTCTACTAAATGACGAAGAATCTGCAGAATTGATCAAACTATTAACAGAATTTAAAGATTGTTTTGCATGGAGCTATGATGAAATGTCAGGACTGTCCGTAGAAGTTGCAGTTCATAAACTCGGGGTGGACGAGAATATAACCTCAGTAAAACCAGCTCCCAGGAGAATGCACCTCGAAATAGAACAACAAGTCATCGCCGAGGTGAAGAAATTTATAGACGCCAACTTTGTAAAAGAAGATCAATACCCCATGTGGTTAGCTAACATTGTACCTATTAAGAAGAAAAATGGATAGATCTGTGTTTGTGTTGACTTCAGAGATTTGAACAAAGCATGTCCAAAAGATGAGTTTCCACTACCCATACCAGAGATGATGATGGATATTGCTTCAACACATGAAATTTTCTCCTTCATGGATGGATCGTCGGGATACAACCAAATCAAGATGGCTCCCGAGAATGTAGCATATACAACCTTGAGAACACCAATCAGCATTTTCTATTACACAGTAATGTCGTTTGGGTTAAAGAACGTCAGTGCAACATATCAGCACGCAATGACGAAGATTTTTTATGACCTCATTTACAACCAAGTAGAATGTTTCAAGTAGAATGCTACGTAGATGATTTAGTCACCAAAAGTAAACAAAAAATAGACCATTTGTATGATTTAAGGATCGTGTTTTAGCGGTTACAATGATATGACCTTAAATGAATCCCTCAAAGTGCACCTTCGGCGTTACCTCCAGAAAATTTCTAGGATTCGTCGTCTTTCATCGGAGAATTTAGATTGACCAGGTTAAAATTGAAGCTATCTTCAAAATGCCTCTTCCTAAAACCTTAAAACAACTACGTTCCTTCCATGAGAAGTTGGCATATCCGAGACGCTTTATCTCTATTCTCTCAAGTAGGTCTTAACCTTTCTCGACATTAATTAAAAAGGACGCCAAATTCGTTTGGGAAGAAAAATGACAGCGGGCCTTTGAGGATGTTAAACAATATCTAATGACACCTCCTATTTTGGCAGCCCCTATTCCAGGGAAACCATTGATACTTTATACCGCGGCCTTAGTCAACTCTCTTGGAGCCCTCTTAGCCCAAGTCAATGATGAGGGAAAAGAAAATGCACTCTACTACTTGAGTCGTCGCCTAATACCAACGGAGATAAGGTATCCACCTATTGAGAAGCATTGTCAAACATTGATTTTTGCCACCCAAAAGCTTAGACAGTACATGCTTTCTCATAAGATTACCCTAATCTCAAAAGTTAATCCGTTGTAATATTTGATGACATGACCAACACTCTCCGGACGTTTAGCAAGATGGTCAATGATATTATTACAATTTGATATAACTTTTGTTCCTCTCTGTTCTATCAAAGGACAGATACTAGCAGACTTTCTTGCTGCACACCCACTGCCAGCTGGGTCCTCTCTTAACGACGAGCTACCAGACGAGCAAATACTAAAAATGGAATTCTCTGGTGCGCAACGCTGGTAAATGTACATGTAAAGTTAATCCTTTTTTCCCTGCATTAGATCGATAGAGTTCTACTGAAGCCTGATCAATCATGGGTTGCAGGATCAGTTTGAGCTTTATCACACCAGATACGGGTATGTTGAGGTTCTCATACGTATGTTGAGGTTCTCATACG
>NW_018165403.1:289017-299576 GCF_001263595.1 Phalaenopsis equestris
CGTGCACCAACAATGAAGCAGAATATGAAGCTTTAATCACCGGGTTGGAAGTGGCAATCTGGTGGCAATCTGAATGGATATAACGAACATTGCCATTTATGGTGACTTTGAACTCGTCATCCAGCAAGTCGCCGAACAATACAAAATTCTGAAACCAAGATTAGAAGAATACCATCAGTACACGATGAAGCTCCTGGTGCAGATTCCTGATGTAACTTTCTACCAGATTTTAAGGGAGATAATGTACATGCCAACTCTCTAGCAAAACTTGCTAAGGAAATGACATGTCCCCCAGAGGATTCCATTGAAATCACAGTGCAAGGAAGATGAATCTTATCTCAGATCGACCTTGAAACTCTACACAAGCTCTAAAAAGAAGAAACAACAAATACAGTTGTGGACATCAACGAAGATTGGCGCAAGCCATTAATAGAATATGTGTATACTGGAAAGTTGTCAGGAGGCAAGTCTGAAGCACATCATTTCACAAGAAGGGCTATGTCTTACGCCCTGATGGAAAACGTTCTATACAGAAGATCATTCGATCAAATGTGGCTACAGTGTTTGAGCAGAGCTGAAGCACATAATATTATCAAAGAGGTACATGCCGGATTGTGTGGCGCTCATCATTCAAGGCCGAAAATGAAAATGAAGATCAAAAGACTCGGGTATTATTGGCCAGCAATGATGTCTGACTGCATGGATACAACCAAAAAATGTCATCAATGCCAAGTGCATGGGGTGGTCTTACACCAGCCTCCGAATGTGCTACACCCAACTATTGCCTCGTGGTCATTTGAGTTTTCGGGCATGGACATATTAGGTCCGATAAACCCTCCATCTTCCAAAGGATAAGGTTTATACTTGTCACTACAGATTACTTCTCCAAATGGGCAGAGGCAGTACCGTTACGTGAGGTTATGACACAACACTTCCTTCAATTGTCTACCAAATTGTCTACCATTTCGGAGTACCGCGAAGAATAATTTTAGACAATGGGACAGCTTTCAGAAGCACAAAGATCAACAATTTCATCAAAAGACATGGGATAGATTGGATATACTCTACGATTTACTATCCCAGAGCAAATGGTCTGGCTGAAGCCTTCAACAAAATATTGTTACAAATTTTGAAGAAAACACTAGATGAAAACAAAAGGGATTGGCACAACAAACTATTAGAAGCCTTGTGGGCCTACAGGACGATCTTCAGGACTCCCACTCATTATACACCCAATATGCTCGTGTACGGGTCCGAGGTCGTGCTACCGCTAGAAATCCAGAAACTGTCTCATAGAGTTGTTGTTGCCAACCAACTCACGACAAGAGAAAGTGCAAAACTCAGACTTGAAGAACTGGAAAGTCTTGAGGAAAAATGATTAGAAGCACAACAACATTTGGAGCTTTACCAGGCAAAGATGGTACAAGCCCATGACAAATTGGTCTGCCCAAGGACATTCAAAATTGGTGACCTCGTACTCGTGCTCAAAAGTCCTATTCTTGCACGCCGCAAAATAAGTAGAAAATTTGAGCCAACTTGGGAGGGACCATTTGTTGTTGAAAAGGTCTACACAGGAGCAGCCTACCAGTTAGTGGACTTCCAGGGTGAAAGACCCATGTTAGCAATAAATCGACGATATCTAGAAACCTATTACACAACCTGATTCTGCTTGCCTTCGCTTACTTTAAAACTTTGAAACTTTGATTGTTTTGGGGTTATCTATGTGGCCAAATGTCTATGACCGGGTCCGAATTTTGTAATTAACCTCAATATAATGAAAATTTTGAGAAATTTTTTTTTAAAAAAAAACTTTAATTTTTCTCCTTTCCACTTTTAAGTATAATGTTCCACAAAAAATAAACAAAATTCATACATAAATAAATAATTCATTTCACTAAAATAAGCCAAAATTCACTTCAAACTAAAATTTACTTTAATAAATACGTTGTTTTGTTCTTGTTCATGCTAAGTTTCGGCCCACTGACATTTTCCCTGTCGTCTGTGGAAAATTATCGGGACAGAGGCTGATCTTTGCTTTCAAGGATGGCTGGAGCCTCACACTAAATGAGGAGATGGCGCCGCAGGGCAGTACCATAGACTTCAACATGGACTTTAATCTGGTTGACATGGACTACAAAGGTCCTCTCATGAATGTAGTCAGCTGCAGAGAGAAAGAGGGATTGCCTTCACTACTGAGGGTGACCGCCAGAGATAGTGCATCACACAAAGGCAAGAACGTGATAGTCGTGTAAGATCCGATGGAAGGGCCCAACTGTCTGCCCTCCATGGTAGCTACACCAACTAGAGGCCTAGTAGAAGACAGTAACGAATGACTGCCAGATGCTTTGCTTCGCAGGACACAACGCAAAAACGCCAGCCACAAGAAGCAGAGGGCTTTTCTACGAGAAGAACGCATACATTAGAGAGAAACAAACAACTTACTCACCCATATTCTTGAAGGGCATATCTATGATCCAGACATGAAAGAAACTTTTGTCAGCCTACCCGCCACAGATGAAGAATCGAGGTTCGTAACAGAGCCAGAAACACCTTCACCTTCAAATGTTTTATGCAAGGGTTGCCCGACATGCAACGCTGAGATACCTATAAGGACATCAGCCACAGGGACGTTTGTAGAATGCCCGGATTGCAATGTTCTACATTTACAATGCTTTAGTCATTGGAAGAGTATACCTCCAGGATCGATGGGTCTCAGACTTCAGATTTTATGATGGATGAGCCATACGTCCCACTGGGGACAGATCAATAAATACCATGGAGCCCAGGGTCGTACATCCAGCTAGATGTCGAGTCTCGTGTTCCAGATCAGCCAACACCAGTTTGGGTTCTTGCCAATATTCAGAGGGAAGAATGCCCGCGACAGCTACCGACTCCTAATACGATGGAGTACTACAAAATAAGTAAAGTAAATAAAAGAGAATTTGAATTTTACAAAGAAGTTCAAGGAAGAATTGTTA
The DNA here is from genome assembly GCF_001263595.1 of Phalaenopsis equestris. Lineage (NCBI taxonomy): Eukaryota > Viridiplantae > Streptophyta > Magnoliopsida > Asparagales > Orchidaceae > Phalaenopsis > Phalaenopsis equestris. The sequence goes on from NW_018165403.1 coordinate 291,996, forward strand.
ACATACTGGAAGGCCTGGAGCTGTATACTAGGGTTTTTTATGAGAGTGACAAAAAAAGCATTCTCGACTGCATCTTTGATTTGAGAGATAGAGGCCGAGCAGGCCTTCTCATGGAAAGAATGTACTCAGAGCCGAAAAAATGGATGAGAGGAAAAGGAAAAATCACCATTCAGTGCGGTTGTTGTTATAATTTTTTAAATGATAGACAAAGAAATCCGCCAGGGATCCTTAGACGTGACCAGGTAGATCCACTACCTCCTATAATAAAGTGGATGATCAAGAGAATGGTCAGATGGAGCATACTGCCAGCTACCTGCATCATCCCAATCCCAAACAGCTGCATCATCAACATATATGACAAGGGAGACTGCGTACCTCCTCACATTGATCATCATGATTTTGTAAGTCCTTTCTGCACGGTCTCATTCCTAAGCAAGAGCAATGAATTATTTAGGAAAGAGATTGACATTGTCAGCCTTGGCGAGTTCAGAGAAATTGTAAAGATTTTGCTGCCAGTTGGTTCAGTTTTGGTTGTGAAAGGAAATGGGGCAGATGTCGTCAAACATTGCATTCCAGAGGTATGACACCATAGGGTGTTCGTGACCTTCTGTAGGATGGACGACAGCAAAATACCATATGGATTTCAGCCAGACCCAGAGCTGGAAGAGCTACTGTCATAAGAGCTATGAGAGGGTTGTACCTCTAAGTACATGTGAAGGGAACTCTTGTCCTGGAGCATGGCTTAGAAGGTCTGCTTGATCAGGATCTCGTCGTACCTGATACAGATGGTCAGAGGGTTCACTTTCTTTTTTATAGCAGCATGATATGTATCTGATATATTCAACCTACAAATGAGATGTTCTGAATGTTGTTCTGAATGTACTTCAACATGGACTATGTATTGTATCTTTTTAGGTGCTAGCCTATATTTGATCTGTGACATCTTTATTGGAGAAAATTAATAGAAATTTCTCTAAAAAAATGTACATTTTTTTTCAGTTGCCTTTTTTGTGCGATGGATGGAAGCCACGAACCACACGTTGGATCAAAATTTCAATGAACAAAGAACAAAACAACAAACCTTTAACAATAAATAAATTTAAATAAAAACAATCACAAATGAATAAACAACAAAACAAATTTCTCTTGAAAATCAACCAATTAAAATTAAAATTTTAAAGACATATTTTGAAAAATTAAATGTGATAAAAACAATAAGAAAAGAAAATGAAACTGTTGAGGGGATTCTCTCAGTTTCGGAGTTTCTTACTCTTTGTGTGCTTACTCTTTGTGTGCGTATTTGCATTAACTCTCTTCACATCCCCACGAAATTTCACATTCTGCACAAAACCCCACAAAACTCTACAAATCTTATACACAAATTCTGCACAAAACCCCACAAAACTCTACAAATCTTCTTCAACAAAATCAACCTTTTCACATAACACATTTCTGCAATTTCAACACAACAAACTCTTTTTTGAGAATTGCCCCTATATTTCAATTCTCATTTCTGAATCAGTACCTAAATTTTGATTCCTTCCCATAGATTCCCTTGTCACCTGTTGGGTTGGATGTGAGTTCTAGTGCTTTCCTTCCTAACGTGATGCATCTAAAGTGACGCACACATATTTTCTTGTTACCTCTTGAGTTGGATGTGAGTCATAGTGTTTTCCTTCTCAATGTAACACATATATTCTCTTGTCACCTCTTGGGTTGGATTTGAGTCCTAGTGCTTTTCTTCCTAACATGACACATATATTTCCTTGTTACCTCTTGAGTTTGATGTGAGATCTAGTGCTTTCCTCCTCAATGTAGCACATATATTCTCTTGTCACCTCTTGGGTTGGATGTGAGTCCAAGTACTTTTTTTGCTAATGTGACGCACATACTTTGTTGTTACCTATTGAGTTGGATGTGAGTCCTAGTACTTTTCTTCTCAATGTACCACATATATTCCCTTGTCACCTCTTGGGTTGGATGTGAGTCCTAGTGCTTTCCTTCCTAACATAACACATATACTTTCTTGTTAACTCTTGAGTTGGATGTAAGTCCTGTCCCAACGCTTTCCTCATCAATGTAGTGCATACATTTTCTTGTCACCGCTTTGGTTGGATGTGGTCCTAGTGCTTTCCTTCCTAACGTGACACATATATTTTCTTGTTACCTCTTGAGTTGGATGCGAGTCCCAGTGCTTTCCTCCTCAATGTAGCACATATGTTCTCTTGTCACCTCTTGGGTTGGATGTGAGTCCTAGTGCTTTCCTTCCTAACGAGACATACATACTTTCTTGTTACCTCTTGAGTTGGATGTGAGTCCTAGTGCTTTCCTCCTCAATGAAGCACATATGTTCTCTTGTCACCTCTTGGGTTGGATGTGAGTCCTATTGCTTTCCTTCCTAACGTGACATATATATTTTCTTATTACTTCTTGAGTTGGATGCAAGTCTCTCCTTCTCAATGTAACACATATATTCCCTTGTCATCTCTTGGTTTGGTTGTGAGTCCTAGTGCTTTCCTTCCTAACGTGACGTACATACTTTCTTTTTACCTCTTGAGTTGGATGTGAGTCCTAGTGCTTTCCTCCTCAATGTAGCACATATGTTCTCTTGTCACCTCTTGGGTTGGATGTGAGTCCTAGTGCTTTCCTTCCTAATGTGACACATATATTTTCTTGTTACCTCTCGAGTTGGATGCAACTCCCAGTGCTTTCCTCCTCAATGTAGCAGATATTTTTTTGAAGTTGGACGTGGGCCTCTGTGTATGTGATTGGATGTGATTCCTAGTGCTTTCATTCCTAAGGTGACAAATATATTTTCTTGTTACCTCTTGAGTTGGATGTGAGTCCCAGTGCTTTCCACCTCAATGTAGCACATATGTTCTGTTTCACCTCTTGGGTTGGATGTGAGTCCTTGTGCTTTCCTTCCTAATGTGACATATATATTCTCCCTATCACATGTCAGTTTGAATATAACTCCCCAGTGGTAACCCGAGTTGGTACAGTTCTTTCTTTTTGGAGACATATCCTTAATGGTTGTCATCTTCCACATTGTTTTTACCCTTTTGAGCCGGATGTGAGCCTCTGTGTTTTCCATCTCAATTTGGTCCTCCCACACAATCCTATTCTCTTCTTTTGAAATCAGTTTCAAGACCACCTTAAATGGATTATGGCATCTGATTCTTATTTCGGGATTGATACCCAAATTTCAATTCCCATCTCGGGGTCAGCACTTACATACTGATTCCCATCCTTTATAAATACCTGAAATTTCATAACTCAAAATTCACTCTTCAATCCCCAGCGAGAGTCCTTAATCCTTGATTTCAATTAGACGATCACCTGCTAATTCCCCAAAAGAAGCAAATCACACACACAACTCTACACATACTTCTGGGTCTGTTGACTTAGGAGTTTGTATTGATTTTTTTTATCTCGTCGGTCAACGCCAATACGCGCGGTGTGCTTGCCCAGCACACCACACCTATCGGGGGTCCATTTTTTGACCTCACCTTTTGGTTGAGGTTTAGTTTTTTCCTCTTTAGTAGCCTAAGGTCTAGCCAAAGGACTTTCCAATTGACTATTCTTAGAAAACTAGAAAAGGAACCCTCACCATTAGAAATTCTACACTTCTCTTTACTCAACTTGAAGTTCCACATATTTGTCAGAACTCAAGATGAGTCACCCTTAGGACTGCTGGACCTTAGGGTTTACCCTGGGTGTTGGTCTAAGGCTTAAGGTACATACTTGCACTCACAATCACTCACAATCCAAAACTTAAATTTCTTGGCTTTGGTCACTTGATACTTTTGGGAGACACATGTAGGTGGTCCCCTAAACCCATTAGCCCTAGGCTAGGATTTGGCTAAGATCACTACATAGAGGACCCAAAATGGGGTTTCCATTGGTCAATGACTTATTGATGGTGGTTGGCACTCCAACCCTACCAAGATACCCAACTTAGCCTTTTGCCCCTAAACTCCCCAAAATTACCTAGATACCCTTGCGGCCCCAAATTTGGCCAAAATTCCCAAATCTACCCAAAATACCCAACATGGTTCAAAAATTATTTCAAACACCTTGAAAGCACCCAAACTACCCAAAATCACCAAAATTGGCCAAATTACCAAAATACCCTTCCTTTCCCAAAATTCCAAAAAAATCCCAAAAATTCCCAAAACCCCCCAAATATTCTCAATTTCATTTTTTTCTACTATCACTTGACCCAATTTGGCCAATTTGACCATCTTTGATCAAAACCCCCAAATTACCCTTTAAAGGCTAATATTTTCCCCAAATCACTCTAAATGTTTATCAAATTAGTCTCAATTTATCACAATTTCAATTCTAAACTCAAATCCACTATTTATGTGACCAATATATACCAAATCCAAGCTCAATTAGTCCATCATTTGAACTCAATTTTGATTAAGATCAAAACCCCAATTTTGGCTCTATGACTTGGTTCCACCAAATTGAACCCATGGCCTACTCCATTTGCCATAATTTGTGTTGAAAAATCTTGATTGCATTCCTACACATCAAATTTGACCTTCAATTGGCCTTGGTAAAGCCCTAATTTCATTTAATTTTAACTTAAGTCCAAAAATCCCAAATCTTGCCTCAAATTAGACATGTCCCCAAATTTCACCAAATTGATGGCCTTAGCCCCGAAATTTCCACTCCATTCCTTCATGAAAAATATTCACAACATCTTTCTTGATCATTTGAACCCTTCAATTTGGACTTAGCCCAAGGCTAGCCCAACATTGACCCATGTGTAGCCCAACATGCCCAAATTGACCAAATTCTTAAAAATCCTTCAAATTGACTCACCAATTGAACTCAAAATCACTTCAAACCTTCACCAAAAATTTTCATAACAATGATATAAACAATGTTTATCAATTAATTGGTTCTATTGACATGGATAGCCTAGCCCAAACCCAAGTAGCCTAGCCCAAACCCAAGTTAGCCCAAACCCAAGTTTTGTTCACTTGAACCCACATTGAACCCATGCACTAAAGATGGCCTAACTACCTTAAAGTCTCCAAATTAATGACTCCACAGCCATTCGTTGGACCCTAGTGACCAGCCTAAACCCCTTAAAACCACCTAAATTAAGACTTGGACCAAAGGTCCTCTAAATTAATGGATTTCATGCCATATTTTCTTAAGCTTAGGATGTTTTTGCTAAAATAAAGCCTAAAATCATTAAATTGCTGTGGCATATTCCCCTGAGTTCCCTGAGCTTCTGGCCACCTCCCCCTGACCGGCCGACTAGCCTAGTGGAGGAAAAATGGCCAAACTGAGAGCCACCCCCATGGGATTAAACCCAATTCAAACCTAGAGGCCACCTCATCCAAATTGAAGCTTAGAGCCTCTCTGCCCTCCACCTAGGCAGAACATTTCACCCCCCAATTGGCCATGACAGCAAGCCTAAGGCCATTTTTATAAAATGCTCCCCTCCACGGCCATGGAGGGAGAGCTGAAAATTCCTCTAAAATACTTCCCGAAATTGATCCCAAAGCCTCTTGTTTAGACCTCCTTAGTGTAACCCAACCACCACATTGCCTTGAATCCCCTTGCCGGAATTCAATTTTTGAGCTCAAAACCTTGCCGGAGACAGGACAAAGCTCTCCTCACCTCTAAGCTCCACCAAAATCAAATTAAACTCACCCACACCTTCACCACATTGAGAGAAGCCAAAGCCCTATCAAATCCCCCTTCCACAAAGCGCCTAGCATAGCTCTAGACCAACACCTGAAATCGGTCTTGGTTGAATATGGGTCTAGACATTTCACCATAGTAAGAGGCTTAATCCCTAGCTTCTTTGGACCCCAACGAACGTGCCGAGACTCTCTGATCAAAGCTTCCCTTCTCAGAGCCATGGTGTTGAACCTCTCTTCCTTTTGAGCCTATTTTGATTCTCCACTTGATTAGGATTAATTTAATTGCATGATTACCGTATGGATGTGTTCGTTTCACTTAAACGAGTCTATAAGATCAAACTCGAGGTGATTTGGTTAAGTCTAGGATGAGATCTTAGGGTTTTAATGTGTACAGTCACGGGATCACTCTATTGGGGATGATGACGGGGAGGCGTCTGATCGTACGTGTATCAGATGGATGGAGGAGATCAAGCTGGATAGCATTTCCTTACATGAACCGCGGGCCGAGTTAGTGGCTAAGTGGAAGGCGACATCCAACCAGAGAGCGCCACACGTGCTTTCGGAGCTACCAATGATACAATCAGCACCGCGCGTTTAAATAGATAAATAAAGGATTTAAAAAATTAAAAAATGATCCCTAACTTTAAAAATTCATATCTTGGTGTAGAAAAATCATAAAAATAAAATAAAAATATCATCTTACTCGGTGAACAATGGAGAATAATGTGAAAACGATTTGGAGTCCATTTGATGGATATTTTATTTTTTATTAATTAAACACTGATTTGGATGTTTTGATTCTCCATACATGTAGTAATATCACCATGGCTTGAAATTTTAGTATGTTGTTACCTCTATCTTAGAGAACATTCCTTGATTTTTCCAAAGTTAGAGGGGGTTCCTAAACAGAGAATCATATTCTTCAAGTTTATGTGAATTAATTGTTTAAAATAATCATGTAAATTAGCATGTTGCTTAGAAAAATTTAAGAAATATTGGAAAGGTTTATGATGACCAGAGAGCCTTTAAGAAAATTTTTCATGTGCCAAGTCATTCAAAATACACCTAATCTTTACAAACCTTAAATCACTAAGATAATTAATTTTAAAAAATACAAACAACAAAATGACTTGATTTTTTATCTCCACTATTGTTTAGAATCCATAGAACTCACCATAAAAATTCCAAAGCATTTTGAGTTCATTTGGTAACTTAAGTTGATTTTTAAAGATAAATAATATTTTTGGCACTTAAACGATTTTTTAAAATCAAAATATTACTAAAAAATTTACAAAAACTTACTTTTTTTAAGTTCTCTATGATTAGGGGTATTTTCTAAAAATAAAATGGTATTTAAAATAAAAAACTTCATTTTTAGTCTATTTTAAATATTTAAGTAATTAAAAATCCATAAAATCACAAAAATAATAAAATTCATGGAAATGTTCTAAATTTCTTCCTAAACACTTAGGAACAATTAGAATATTTTTCCTAATTTTTCAAATAAAGATACTGAATTTTAAAGCTTAAAATAATTTTTAAAGGCTAAAAATGGGTTTTAACTAAAAGTAATTCCAATAAATCAAATAAAACTTAGAAAAATATAAATAAGAAAAATATAAAATTTTCTCCTCTGAGTTCTCTGACCACTAGAAGACTTTTCAAAAATATAAAACTTAATTTTCCAGATTTAAAATATTTGACATTTAATAAATACCCCACAAATTAAAATAATTTTTAAAATTTAAATAAAATTCAAAAAATTATGAAATTTGGTTTAAATGCTTCTCTAGTCTAAGTCTAACTCCAGTAAAAATTCAAGAGATTAGGATTTACCTTGGTTAAGTTAGAAATTTTCTTTGAAAAATCCTATTTTTGCATGAAAATAATTATATAAATTAAATTAATTTTC
>NW_018165403.1:300773-306309 GCF_001263595.1 Phalaenopsis equestris
AAATTGAGTTTAGTAAGTTCATTTGGACTAAGTGAATCCAATAGAAAATAGTGGTGCCGCAACGAGGGAACCATAGGATTCTAACCGTTGTCGCTCTAATCAACTTTAACATGCCCCCATAAAACTTAAAGAACTTCAACCATAAGGCCACCTGATTTGACATCATAACTTGACACACCAGAAAACTTAAACTCGTCGTGATGAGGAGCTTGGAGCTAGCATGGTAGGCAGCACGACCATCTTCAACAGCAAAACCCGTCTTCCCCAGCTAAACAAATCTTCCTTCCTTAGATATAAACATTAAAGCCATAGGACTTCGAGGTTGCTTGCTCATGCAACGTGAATCCTCACCTTATCTTTAGGCCTTTGTATAGCCCTGTTATACAATATAAGCCCTAACACGTCGTAGGATTCCGAGGTTGTCGTTCGTCACGACTTAAATACTCATATCTTCCAGGCTATTTGTGTGATCATTTCACACGAATGTAAGCCCTAACAAATAAAATTGGCAAGATGAAACGCTTAAAAATTTTTCCTCAAAACTAAAGCCAAACATTAGAATAGCTTGGGAAGTCACCGAGGCTCTCCCCTGAATCCATGACATCCCTTAGTTTTTCCTCCTTTGGATTCTACAACAAAATGTTCCAAATTTGAACCAATCCCCTTTCACACCTCTACGTCCGATCTCATTGAAAATTCCTACCCTTTGAAACTCCTTGAAGATAATATTTCCTGATTTTTATCGAGAGTCTTCTTAAGTGACTTTGGTCATTTAAGATGTAATTAATTATAGGGGCTTGCCCTTATAGGAAGCATGCCCGAACCCAGCTTAATATAAATATTATTTAATCTTTTATATTAAATAGGGGAACTTGTCGGCAAATACAAATATTTTGCAGACCAAACGGATGTCATATATTCCTTAGTTTATTTGATCGAGCCTCATCCTCAAGTCTTGTATTTATTTTTCGGGATAGATACAAGATTTGAGGTATATCGCTCTTTCATTTAAAATATAAAAAATATGGGGTCAGTTTGATTTCATATTTTTTTTAAAACTAAATATATATGTAAATCAAAATGTCCTTTCAAAGCGGGCGGCGGGATTTTGATTCCAGTGACCGATAGCTTCTTACGGGCAACTCCTCCAACCAAAAATAGCGCCGACAATGGACCCCTGAACCCAATAGCCCTAGGCTAGGGTTTAGTTAATAATAGTACATAGAGGACTCAAAGTAGGGAATCATATTGGTCCATGGCTCAAGTTGGGTGATTGACACACCAATTTCAACAAAATACCTAACTTAGCCTTTTACCCCCAAATCTACCCAAATTACCAAATTATCCTTGAAACCCTAAAATTGGCCAAAATTACCAAAATTACCCAAAATTGTTCAAAAATCATCTCAATCCATTTGAAACCACCCAAATTATCCAAAAAACCCAAAAATTTTCAAAATTACCAAACTACCCTTGATTTTACCAAAATTACCAAAATACTCTTGGTGACCCAAATTGTCCCAAAAACTTCAAAATCATTTCAATGCCATCAAAATCAATTTGAACCACTCCATTGAGCTCAATTTGACCAATTTGACCTAGTTTGGCCAAAAGCCTTAGATTGCCTTTAAAGGCTCAATTACCCCAATTCACCCTCAATGTCCACCAATTTGATCCCAATCTTCCCCAATTTTAATTCTAAACTCAAATTCATCATGTACAAGCTAGATTGAAAATAAATCCAAACCCAATTGACCCACATTTGAATCCAATTTCAACCCAAATCAAAAAAGCCCCAATTTGACCTAAAATTTGACCTGCCCCAATTTGACCTAAAATCAAAATCTCACTCAATTGAACTCCCAAATCTATCCAATTGCCCCAATTTTGCATCATAAACTCTTTAAAACACTTCCCCATATAACATTGAACAATTAATTGAGCCCTATCCAAACTCTATCCCAACTCACACCCAAGTCTAACCTAACATCCCCAAAATTGACCAAATGTCCAAATTCCTTAAAATTCACCATCCAAATCAATTCAAAATCACTCCAATTTTTTTCTTAAAATCCTTGTGACAATCATCTACATCATTTTGATCAATCAATTGAGGCCAATGTCATGGCTAGCCCAACCTAAACCAAACTCCAATCTAAAATGCCCAAAATTGAGCCAATGCACCAAAGTTGACCAAGCCAAGCCAAACTAATCAAACCAAAGCCACTACAACCACCATTTTGACTCTACTAACTAGGCTAGACCCACCTAGCCCACCATACATGAGCTATGGACCAATGGTCCATTGTTTTAGGGGATTTCACCCCACTTTTGGACTAAACTCAAATATCTTGGCCGTCATCACTTATTATTAGGAGTTAAACATTATTAACCCTCCCCTAGCCTCCCTGAGCCCAGAAGTGACCTGACTCTGGCCAGCCACCACCTCAGATATTGGAAATAGCCGCCAGAAACAGCCCAAGAGAGCCCCAAGTCCCAAAACCCAAAATTAAACCTCTTTGAGTTGGCTAAGTCCTATTAGCCACTAGAGCCTTTCGCCACTAGAGCCACTAGAGCCTTTCTTCCCTCCACCTTAGCAAGCTTTTGCACCCATCAAACCCCCCTGAGCTCCACCAGGAAGCCATGGCTATAAATGAAGCCCTCTACTGCCAAAGAAGAGAGTGCTTGAAACCTTAGGGAAACTCTATCAAAATCTCACTAGAGCTTCTCCAAACCTTCCTAAGTTCAATCCCCCTGCTCTCAGTCACTCCACAGAGCCAATTTCATCACTAAAGTTTCCCCTAAAACCATGACAGAATTCTCCACAGCTCCAAAGTGAAACAAACTCCAATTAATTGTGCACACACTATCTCCTGAGTGAGAGAAGTTGATTCCCCACAAAAGCCCCATCACAAAGAGCCTCTAACCTAGCCCTCTAACCTAACCTAGCTCTAGACCAACAACTGAAATCAGCCTTGGTCGAAATCATACATAGACAATTCACCACAGCTTAAGAGCTCATCTGGGGGTTTGTTGGACTCATTCAAAGCTTCTACAATCATTTGATTGAGGCCTCCCTTCTCAAACAAAGGTATCTATCTTTAACCCTAATTTAACCCTAAACCGAACCGAGCTTAATTTGATTCTCCATGCATATAGACTGTATTTCATTCCATATAAACCATATGGATGTGTTCGTCTTGAGTAGATGAAGGTCTAGGAACAATCCCAAATTGATTTGGTTGAGTCTATCTTGAGATATTAAGGTTTTAGTGTGGACGGCTTACGGGTTATGACAGTTGGGGACGATGAACGGATCTCGTACGATCGTGCGTGTATTGGATGGACGTATGACATCAAGTCGGGTTGAGTCTTGGTATGAGACCTGTGGGCTAACGAGGCATTGAGGTGTCTGGCGGCATCAAATGGCGGAGTGCCGTGTGTAAAGTTCGGAGATGCCGAGGTTGAGATGGCGCCGCATGGATAAGTAGAAAAATATGGTTTTTTCTGAATTAATTAAATACCAGAACTTTCAAAATTCATAACTTTTCACAGAAAAATCATAAAAATAAAATAAAAATACCCTCTTTCTTAGCAAACAAAGAAAAATAATGTGGAAAAAAAGTTTTTTGTTGACTATTTGATTTTTAATTAATTAAATAGCATATGTGGTATTTTAATTCATTATGATTAAATATTGCTCATTATGACTTAAGATTTTTAGAGTTTGTTCCTCGTGACAGAAGAGATGTTCTCTAGTTTTTCCAAGGATAGAGAGCATCTCTGTGTTCCAAACCCTAATTTTCAAGCTTGGATGATTTTTTTGGCTTAAATTAATTATATAAATTAAAATATCACTTAGAAAATTATGAAATAAATTTTAGTAGGTTCCCTATGGTCAGAGAAGCCTAGGAAAAATATCATGATGGTCTGAATGGTCTTATGTATTTCTATAATTAATTAAATGTGTATAAATTGTATTGGTATATTTAAATTAAATACTAAAAAAAATTAATAAAATCAATTCCACATTGTGTGTAAAAATCATGTTGCTTCACTGTAAAAATTTGAAATCTATAAGTTTGAGCATTAAAGCTAATTTTACAAGAAAATTGTATTTTTGTACAAAAATAATTATATTAAGTTAAATACACTTAGGAAAATTATGAAAATTGGTTTTCTGAGTTTTTTTTTTTATCAGGAGCACTTAGGGAAAATAAAAATTATTTTTGAGAAAATAATTCATATTTTGAGCTATAATTTAAATAAAAAAATTAAAATAATTAAAAATTTCAAAATACAAAAATATTTCAAAATGCGCCTAATGGTTTCCTGATCACTTGGGACTCATTAAAATATTTTTTCTAGTTTTTCTAAGTTAAAAATAAATTTCTAAGGACTTAAAAATGTATTTTGCTTTTTTTTCATTAAGAATAATTATAATAAACAAATCGCAAATTATAAAAATATAAAATTTGTTTCCCTTAGTTCTTTGGACTCAAGGAGGTTTAATAAAAATTTTAAAAATAATTTTTGTAATTTAAACATATTTTCCATTTAATTAAATCATTAAAAATCAATAAATAATTATAAAATTTAATCAAAATTTTAATTTAGAAAATCATGGTATGTTACCCAAGTGTTTGTCTGACCTAAGGGAATCTCTAATATTTTTTCCCATAAACAAAAAAAATTATTTTGGTTGATTAAATAAATCAATATCAAAAATACAATTTCCTAAGTTAAATTAATTACTTAAATTAAATTAAATTTTGAAAAAAAACAACATTTTCTCCTCTGGTGTTTTAATTAACCTATGGATAGGGTACTTTGAATTGTGCTTAATGAATTATGAAGTGAAGAGCCCCAAGGGTAAAATGGTCATTTTAGATTTTGACACCTTATTCAAAATTTAGGATTAATCAAAGGGAAAATAAGTAATTTTGATCTTAATGAATACTTTTGGATGATTTAAACACAATGGGTTAAAAGGTAAAAACCAATTTGCCACCTCTCCATAATAAGTGTAAAATTATAATTTTTTAAATTATCGGGATTTAGAAATTAGTAAAAATCAAATGATTAAATGTTAAGAGGATGAAAATTCACTTATTTTAAGCCCACAATTGGATGACATGATCTTTTAATACGAATATGTATCACTTGAATTTAAAATCTTAATGACTGTCATTTCTCCCATCGAGATTATTAAGGGTTTGGTGGTGATCTAGGCTCGATATTTAAACTTATTTCATGAGATTTAGAAAGGTAACATGATTAATGATAAACACATCTAAACACCACAAGTACACTTTGGTGATGGGTAAAAAATATTTAATGACTTAAACTTTCCTTAGAGGCATTCACCTACATAAATCTTAAGTGAAAAATCAACTGATTAATTGAGTGCCCTATCCTTGGGATGATGAGAATGTCAAAGTTCACCGATTAACAAGGTAATTTTAACTTTACCTTGGATGACTAATGTAATAATTCACTTATTTTAACTGACGTTTCAGCGGGAATGCCGAGAAGA
>NW_018165403.1:306319-354715 GCF_001263595.1 Phalaenopsis equestris
ATAAGAGGACAATTACGCTTTTAAAGTGTTATTTAATTTCTGTCATTTTATTTCTTACAATCTACTTTTATTGCAAAACATCATAACTGCTTAGTTGTTCACTTTACTTTATTTACAAAATCAAAACAACTTTTCAAAAATTAATCAACATTTTCAAAAAATTAAAACAAATTGTTTCAAAGGTAACCCTAAATCCTTTGAAATTCCACTAAACATAAAACATCTTTTTGAATTTATGGGAGTCCCTTGGAGGAGGTAACCCACGGTTGCTAATGAGATCTCCCCGGTTTAAATGGGTTTCACAACTCATTTAAGCTAAGTAAAATAAAAAAGAAAATAGTGATACCAGAATGAGGGAACCGTAGGATCCTAACCGGTGTTGCTCAAATCAACTTTAACCCCCCCATAATGACTGAACATTAAACTTGACATTTAAACCCTTAAACCTTAGACTCTAGGACTGCTACTTCACCGAGGAGCCTAGAGCTAACTTTTGGACAACTTTCTACAACAGCAATATGCAACAACATGAGGATCTGCAACATCACAACTTTTCTTAGAATTAAACAACACAAGCCATGGGATTTCAAGGTTGCCTGCTTAGTGTGATATAAATCCTCAACTCTCTCTTTAGGCCTTTGCATAATCACGTTGTGCAATATAAGCCCTAACTTTTTTAGGATTCCAAGATAATCATTCATCACGACCTAAATCCTCACATATTTTAGGCTATTTGTGCCACCGTCTCGTATAAATGTAATCCCTAATTAATAAAATTGCCAGGATAAAACTTTGAATAATTTTTTTCTCCAAAATTGAAGCCAAACGGTAGGATATCTTGGGAAATCACCAAGGTTCCCCTCAAGATCCATGATATCCCTTAGTTCTTCTTCTTTTGTATTCCAAAATAAAATGTTCCAAATTTAAGTCATTCTCATTTCATTCTCAAGGTAACACCTATAGTTCACACCTCTTTGTTCGATCTCTTTGAAGTGTCCAATTCTTTGAAATTCTTGAAGACAAAATCCCCTGATTTTTATCGACAGTTTTCTTATGTAAATTCAATTATCTAAGATGTAATTAACTATAGGGGCTTGCTTAACTATAGGGGCTTGCCTTAGGGGCTTGCCTTTATAAGAAACTTTTAAGAACCTAACTTAATATAAACCCTATATAGTTTTTCATATTAAATAGGGGAACGTGTCGGTCAACATAAAAAAATTATTTTTCATAGACTTAAACGGATGTCATAAATTATTTAGTTTATTTAATCGAGCCTTACCAGTAAATAATGTATCTATTCTTCGGGATAGATGCATTGCTTACGATATTAAAATCATTTATTTAAACAACTGAGGATATGAGATCGGTTTAATATATATATATTAAATCGGGCATCGGGATATCCATTCTGGAGACCGATAATTTCTAATTTGGTGACCGATAACCCTGGAGAATTCTAAGGATCTATTGAAATTCCACTGCCAGTGGGTTCAGTTTTAATTTTGAAAGGAAATTGAGCATATTTGGCAAAGCACTACATCCCAGGAGTGTCGCACCGCAGAGTTTCTGTTATGTTAAGAAGAATGGATGACAGCAAGATACCACATGTATTCCGTCCAAAGCCAAAATTGGAAGAACTGCATCCATAAAAGCTGTGAGATAGTTGTACATCTAAGTCCACGTGAAAGTAAGTCTTTTTCCCGTGGCGTGGCTTAGAAGGTTAGCTAGATCATGAGCTCGCCATAGAGGACAGATAGATAGTTCTTATCACATTTTTGTATTGCATCATGATATGACAGATATGATATATAATGTTTCAGATGTATTCAGCAGTTGATATGTATTCAACATTTGATGCATCAGAATGTGTTCAACATGTTATCTTTTGACAGCTTTAGCATGTGTTCAGTATGTAATACATATTTGAAGCAGTTCAAAGAAAGTTTCTTTCAGATTTCAGTATATTTGTCAAATATACTTTTTGTACGATGGATAAAGAGCCACATAACCACACATTGGTTTTATATTATAATGAAAAAATAATGATACAAAGACTCATAATAATTTTTAAATAATTTTTTTTTGAAAAAAATCAATCAATGAAGATTAAATTTTAAAAAAAGTACCCTGATAATCAAACGATGATAAAGATAATAAAAAATGATAAATTTAATAAATTAATTCTACTCAAATTTGAAGTTCCACACTCCGCTTTCATAGCACAAATGTGTCTATATGCACTAATTTGTCATAGTCCCCATGGAGTACCACACTCCTCACAAAGTCTCAGCATTCGGGATAGGTCTCCACTCTACTCCCTTCTCAGCAATTCCTCACAATCTCTCATGCACTTTTCATGAGTCCTTTGCACTTTTAATGCTTCTGGGGTTAGTACCTGAATCATGTCTCCCACCTTGAAGTTTGGCATAATGTCCCAATGTCCCGAGCGTTGCCATTCTTTGACTAGATCTAGTTCGGACGTAATGTCCCTAGCAGTTGCCTGAACTGGTGTAGTTTTTCCTTATCAAAGCTAGTACCTAAATTCTAGTTCTCCTTAGGGTCAGTACCTGAATTCTGATTCCAACCTTGAGGGTTGGTGCAATGTCCCGAGTGGTTACCATTCTCCAATTAGATCCAGTTTGAACGTAATGCACCTAGCGGTTGCCCGAACTGGTATAGTTTTTCCTTCTTGAGGCTGGTACATGAATTCCAGTTGTCCTCCTGGGGCAAGTACCTGATATCTGATTCACACCTTGATTTTTGGCATAATGTCCTAGTGGTTGCCATCCTTCAACTAGGGCCAGTTCGGACCAAGCGGTTGCCTGAACTGGTATAGTCTTTTCTTCAGGCGTAATGTCCTTAAGGGTTGTCGTTCTTTGCACTGTTGTTATGCCTTGAGTTGGATGTAAGTCCTTGTGCTTTCCATCTTGATTTGGTCTCCTCATACATAATTCTATCCTCCAAAATAGTTAAAATTGAAATCAAAATCAAAATTTTTTTTAAACATTGAATTGAAATCGAATGTTTACCGGGACTGCCAGTTTTCTTAATGGTTGTTTTCAGAATCTCATACACGAAAAATATATGCATTTTTAGACCCATATTTTATACTCTTTTTTTGTGATATTGCAATTTAAAAAAAGGTATTTTTCATGTTTTATTGTAGGTTGTTGATTTTTAGGATTTGAAGCAAAAAGAAAGCAAAAAGGATGAAATTTAGAGTCAAAATGGAATTTTTGAAAAATTATTCGGTGCTGACGGTGCCAGATTGGGCATCAATAGTGTCGTTTGACAGAGAGCATGGATTATACTCATGGGCCATTGACACCGATGACGCCAGAATGGGCGCTGACGGTGCCAGTGTCGGTGCAGACCCTATTTCTAGAAGATTCGACAAATTTGGATGCTTTTTGAAGAGTTTTTGGATGCATCTATTAGAAAACCGACCTTAGGCTCTTTTTAGAGTCGAAGTTGATCAAAAAAGACACTCTTGCTCTACTTTCTTGGTCTTTCTTCGCATCTTCTTCGCCCCCCTTCGTGCCATTTTGCATCCTTCCATGCCATTCCACACCATTAGTCATTTATTTTCTTTATAGTTTTGAGTTTTTATGGTGAGTTTAAGTGTGAAATCTTCTCTAAGAGTGTTGGAGAGGGAGAGAAGTGAGAGATTTCGTCTTCCTACATTTATTAAGAGAGGCTACAAGGGATTTGCTTTGAGAAAGAGTTTCAGATAAGTGTTGTTTATTTATTATTGTTGTATGAACTTCCTTTTATATATCAAAATTTATATTTTGTTGTATCTTTCTCATGAAGTTTGAGTAGTTTCCATTTTCATTCTCTCTACTCTGAGATATGGTGAAATGAAGAGATAATTTGGATGTGTCAATGTTAAAATATAAGATAAATTGTGATGGTTTTTTAACTCAGTTCTTAAATTACTTTTTGATCTGATCAATTAAATTATTGAAATATGTTGTGAGACATATGATCTGAGAAATGGAGTATGAGTTCTACAATAGAGAGAGAATCACATTTAATTCCATGAAGGAGTATTTCGTTCATGAAATTAAGTGCAAATAAATAAGGAAATGTACATTGTTTGGTGTAGAATTGGAGATTTTAGGGTGACAGACTAAAATCCCTAATTTGATCTTAGTGTTTAAGAAGTAAAGCGAGACTTAGCCTTCAGGGAAAGGGAAGTAGGAGCTCTGGAGTTGGAGCCAGTGTTCTCTTAGCCTAGTCACAGATTTAGAGACTAAACCTGAGATTAGCTAATGAATTTCTATAACACCGAATCAGGGTAGAGAAAGAAAATTGCTCCTATTTGACACAATACAAATTTAAACCATTTATTTGATTTCATTTCACCAAAAACTCATTGCAGTGGGAAAGATGCTTTTTCATATTAGAAAACTTCATCACATAAACATAGTTTAGTAGTTACTGTTTTAAACTTTACATTTAAATTCTACAATTGACTAATAATTTAGTTATAACAGTATCTCAAATATTTGAAATTAGTGACAGTAATTTCATTTTTTTTCTGTGAATTTTCTAGTTAATTTATTATTTCAAATTTAAACCTTCCTCGTGGGTTCGATATTTGGGACTTAAATAGAAAGTCTTATATTACTTGATAACGATACGTATACTTGTGTAGAATCCCAACATTAAGTGCTTAACGTTATTATTCATAAAATACCACATAAAAATTTTGGCACCGTTGTAAAGAGTAGTCAAATTTATAAATTTTACACAATTATATTTTCTCGGGATCAAGTTTTTGGCGCTGTTTCCAGGGAAGGTAATTGTAAATCAAATTGATTTGGTAAATTAGGAAATTTAGAGATAAAATATATAAAAAATCAAAAAAATATAGATTCAAAAATTCAAAAAATAAATAAATTTATATAATTATATATTTAAAGATTATTTTTAAGAAAATTTTGTTTATTTTCTGTGTACTGATTTCAAATTGTATGCGTAAATTTGGACCTAAAAATCTTATATCCTTTGATTCAGAATTAGAATGCACTGTTAGAAAAATTAGAAGACTGAGAAGAGAGCCTAAAAATTCTGACATAATGGAAAACAACGTGAACAATCGGGGAATAGAAAATGAACACCAACGTAGAACCCTATGAGATTATGCAAATCCTACAGCAGATGAAATTCGCTTATCTATCCAAAATTTTGATGTAGCTGCTAATTCATTTGAACTTAAAACTGCTATTATTCAAATAATACAAAATAATCAATTTTGAGGAACACTTATTGAAGATCCAAACTTACATCTTGCTAGTTTTCTTAAAATATGTGCTACTTTTAAATATGATGGAGTGTCTAATGATGATGTTAGGCTTAGAATTTTTCCTTTTTCATTAAAGAATAAAGCTAAAGCTTGGTTAAATTCATTAGCACCTGGATCTATCAGAACTTGGGGAGGACTATCACACAAATTTTTGGCTAAATATTTTCCACCCTCAAAAACTGCTAAGCTTAGAATCGATATTATATCTTTTTGTTAGTTTGAAGGGGAATTGATATATGAAGTCTGGTAAAGATTTAAGGATCTCCTTAGAAAATATCCACACCATGTTTTACCAGATTAGTTAATAATTCAAACTTTTTATAATGAAATAGTAGAATCGCTTAGATCTATTATAGATACTGTTGTAGGTGGATCACTAATGTCAAAACCTTTTGATAAAGCATACTCTTTAATAGAAGAAATGGCTACTAATAGTTTTTAATGGCCCTCTGAACGGGTAAATCCTAAGAGAGTAGCTAGGATTCATGATTGTGATGCAATCTCTATTTTAGCATCTCAAATTGCTGCTATATCGAAAAAGATTGATCAAATTGGAGTTAACTATTCTCAAATGCCACCAGTATTAGAGTAAAATTCATTAGGGCAGATAATTGATACTCAATCATCATATGAGACTTTGAATGTTATAAATAATCAAAATAATAATCCGTATTTTAACTATTACAACCCTGGATGGAAAAATCACCCTAATTTTAATTAGAATAATTACAACAATTCAGTGAACCTCTCAGGAAATTTAAACAAACGAGAAAATCCTAATTATCGCTTTTTGACCTTATTATCCTCCAGGATTTAACTCCAACCCTAACCCACAAGTTAAGAAAAAGAAGTTGACGATAGAAGAAGTAATGTTGAATATGGGAAATCAAATACAAAATCAAGGGACTACTATTAGAAATATTGAAAATCAATTAGGACATATTGCTACTGCACTAAGTAATAGACCTTCAGAAAATCTTTCGAGTACTGTAGAAATTAATCCAAAAGATCAAAATAAGGAGAAAGTTAAAGCTATTCAATTACAAAGTGGAAAACAATTTTAAACAAGAATCCAAAGAGAAATTGAAGTTGATGAGGAGAAGGAAGAGATTGAAAGTGACCACAATGAAAATGAAAAAATACAAGTTTCCTTAGAAAAACCACTACCCCTGTTTCCTCAAAGACTGAAGCAGATGAATAAAGATAAATAATTTACAAAATTTTTGGAAATCCTTAAAAAGTTAACGATAAATATTCCTTTCATTAAGGCATTGGAACAAATGCCAAGTTATGTGAAATTTATGAAAGATATACTAAATAAGAAAATGAAGTTTGTAGATAATGAGACTGTTTCACACAGTGAAGAGTGTAGCGCTTAAATTTAGAAAAAAACTTCCTGAAAAGTTAAAAGATCCTCGTAGTTTTACTTTACCTTGTGCAATTGATGAAAAGTTTTTTGGAAAAGCCTTATGTGATTTAGGAGCGAGTATCAATCTTATGCCTCTATCGATTTTTAAACATTTTTCGATTTTTAAACGTTTAGATTTAGGAGAGATTTTCTCTACTACTGTAACTCTTCAGTTAGCTGATCAATCAATAACTTATCCTAAAGGAGTTATAGAAGATGTATTAGTAAAAATGGATAAATTTATTTTTCTGTATACTTTATAGTATTAGATATGGAGGAAGATAAAGAGATTCTAATTATTTTAGGGAGACCATTTCTTGCAACGGGAAGAGCTGTGATGGAAGTGCAAAAAGGAGAATTAATAATGAGATTTAATGATCAAGAAGTAACATTTAATATTGCAAAAGCTATGAAATATTTTGCAATAAAAAAGATAATGAATATTTTAGGATGGAAGTTACTGACTATCTAAGTAATGAGCAATTTAAGAAAGAGTTTGAAGAAAATTAAGGCAAGAAGAATTTAGTGAGAATGAGAAATAAAAGAAGAGAGAGAATTTAGATTATATTGAGGACAAATTTGAAACTTTAGATTTGTTGGAAAATGATAATAAAAATCTTATTCCTTCAAGTATTGAACCACCTGAACTTGAACTGAAAGTATTACCTGCTCATTTAAAATATGTATTTTTAGGAGATTCATATACATTGTTTGTTATTGTATCTTTTGAGTTAACTGAAATTCAAGAAAAAAAATTAATAGAAATGTTGAAAAGATATAAAAAGGCTTTTGGATGGACTTTAGCAGATATTAAAGGAATTAGTCCTTCGATTTGTATGCACGGACAATCAATAAGAACCTAAAGCTGATCCTCAGATGAGATTAAACCCAATAATGAAATAATTTTTTTAAAAAAATCTTAAAATGGTTAGATGCTAGAATTATATAACCCATTTTAGACAGTGTTTAGGTGAGTCTAATTTACTGTGTTCCAAAGAAAGAATGAGTGACAATTGAAGTAAATGAGAAAAATGAATTAATTCTAATAGAATTAATTCGAGAAAAGTTAATTCATTCCAATAAGACAAGTTACTAGTTGGTGAATTTATATAGATTATAGAAAATTAAACATGGCTACCAGGAAAGATCACCTTCCTTTACCCTTTGTAGACCAAATGTTGCATAGATTGGCTGGAAATAAATATTATTGCTTTATAGATGGGTATACCGGTTATCATCAAATTCCAATTGCTCCTGAGGATCTAGAGAAAACAACATTTACAAGCCCTTATGAAACATTTGCTTTTCGTATTAGACTTTGCAATGCACCTGCGACATTTCAAATATGTATGATGTCAATTTTTAGTAATTTGATTGAACATTGAATGGAAGTATTTATGGATGATTTCTTTGTATTTGGGACTTCATTTGAATTATGTTTAAATAATTTAGAAAAAATTTTGGAATTATGTGAAAAAAATCAACCTAGTACTAAATTGGTAAAAATGTCAATTTATGGTTGCAAGAGGAATTATACTTAGGCATAAATTTTTTGAAAATGGCATGAAGGTAGATCCTGTAAAAATTCAATTTATTAAAAAATTACCACCTCCTACTAGGACTTGCTGGTTTCGACAGGCGCTGCATAAAATTTTTTTCAAAAATAACTAAGCAATTATGCCAACTTTTAGAAAAAGATACAAAATTTGATTTTAATGAGGAATGCATAAAAGAATTTGAATTGTTGAAAGAAAAATTAATCACTGCACCTATAATAGTCCCACCTGATTGGAAGAAACCATTTGAAATAATGTGTGATGCTAGAGATTATGCTATTTGAGCTGTGTTAGGACAAAAACACATTAAAGTTTTTAAAGTAATATATTACGCTAGTAAAACTCTAAATGATGCTCAAATTAATTAACCTACTACTGAAAGAGAGTTATTAGCTATTGTCTATGCCTTTGATAAATTTAGACCTTACTTGATTGGAACCAAATGAATAGTGCAGATAGATCATTCTGCTATCAAATACTTGATGTAAAGAAGGATGCTAAACCAAGATTAATTAGATGGATACTTCTATTGCAAGAGTTTCATTTTATTGTGGTTGATAGAAATGGAAATGATAATCAAATAGCTGATCATTTGTCTAGACTAGAAAAAAAAAATATTAACTAATTTGTAAATGAAATTTTAGAAAATTTCCCTGATGAACAATTAACCATGGTATGCTGATATAGTAAATTATATTGTAAGTGATATTCTACCACCAGATATTAAGAATCAACAATTAAAGAAATTTATATATGATTCAAAATTCTATTTTTGGGATGACCCATATTTATATGAACAAAGTAAAGATCTAATTATTATAAGGCGTGTGCCTTATGAAGAAACTCAACAAATAATTGAAAGATGTCATGATTTTAAATTTGGAGAACATTTTGAAACAAATAAAACTGCATATAAAATTTTGCAAGCTGGATTTTATTGGCCTACTCTTTTTAAAGATGTTAATGAATATATTAAAACATGCGATCGATGTCAGCAAATAGGAAATATTTTAAAAAAAAATGAAATGCCTCCAAATTACATGTTGGATGTTGAAATTTTTTATATGTGGGGATTAGATTTTATGGGATCATTTATGCTTTCATTTGAAAAATTATATATATTACTTACTGTTGATTATATGTCCAAATGGATTGAAGTTGTTGATGTACCTAAATGTGATGCTCGGAGTGTTTCTAAATTTTTAAATAAAAATAATTTTACAAGATATGGAATGTCAAGAGTAATTATTGCAGATGGAGGATCCCATTTTAGGAATAAGAGAATCAAGAAACTGATTAAAAAATATGATATTATGCAAAGATTCTCTACTGCTTATCACCCTTAGACCAGCAGTCTAATAGAGATATCAAATCGTGAAATAAAATGAATTTTAGAAAAAGTTGTAAATCCTTATAAATTAGATTGGTCTGTTAGATTAGATACTGCATTATGGGCATATAGAACTGCTTATAAGACTCCTATAGGAATGTCCCCATATAGACTTATTTTGGAAAAACATTCCACTTACCAGTAGAGTTGGAGCATAAAGCATTTTGGGCTATTAAAGAATTTAATTTGAATCTAAAAGATGCAGGTGAGAAAAGAATGTTGCAACTCAATGAACTTGAGGAGATTAGAAATGAAGCATATGATAATGCAAAAATCTATAAAGAGAAAATGAAAATATGGCATGATCAAAAGATTATTAAAAGGGAGTTCAAACCTGGACAAGAAGTTTTATTATATAATACAAGATTGAGCCTATTTCTAGGAAAACTAAAATCCAAATGGTTAGGACCATTTAAAGTGACTAAAGTATATAATTATGGAACTGTTGTTATTAAAGATCCTAAAATTGGAAAGATATTCAAAGTTAATGAGCATCGATTGAAACATTACTATGAAGGGCACATGTCAGAATTTAAGGAAATTTTGATGTTAAGTCATCCTAATTAAATAGTGATACGTCAGACTGACGACGTTAAACCAAGCGTTTGTGGGAGGCAACCCATGTATAAATCCATATATAAATTTATATATATTTATACATTACTATTTTGTTTAATAAGTGTTTTTAGAAAATAATAATATTTTTTAATCCTACACAATTTTATATATAATAAATTAAGACAAATATTGGTATTGAAGGAAAATTTGGAATCAAATTGAACAAAAAAATAAAAGACGCAATTTTGGCCTCCGGCACTGACGATGCTAAAATGGGCGCCGACGGGGTCCCGAGCAGTTTTGCGTGTTCAATGCAAATGCGGCGGACTTTGGCAGGATTACGCTCCTAAATAACCGCCGAGAGGTGTTTTTAAATGCCTAAAAAATGCCTTGGACGACCAAAAACTTCTAAATTTCAAATTTCATGGCTTTCAATTCCATAAATACTTCAAGGTATGAAGTTTTCAATCAAAGAAAGTTTATCAGTTTTGATGCGCAGAGATTATACGATAAAGTCATTATGAAAAGGATACTTATCAAGGAGAGAGACATTATCAATCATGGTTTGAGTAATCTAAGTTCACAGATTGAAAAAATCATTGTGCAAATACATTGGGAAGTTCTGTGCTACACTACCGTTGCAGTTATTGTACCAGTGGTAATGGAATTCTATGTTAATTTACATGGAATTACCCAAGGATTTGTCTTCGTTCGAGGTAAGGCTGTACCATTTACTCCAGCTCAAATTAATGATTTGTATATGATAGAAAATGTTTCAATCTATCACTATACAAATGTTATACAAATTTTATCCCAATGAGAGATATAATGCAAGATGTATATAATTTTCTGATGGATGAAAATGATAATTGGGAAATCAGAGATGAGAGATACATTAGTTTCTCCACTTCACTACTTAATCCAATATGGAAATAATGGCATTTCTTCATCTCTGCAAAATTAATCCTTACCATGAAGATTAGTAGAGTTACAAGAGAAAATGTCATTTTAAACCTTTGCATTCAAATGAAAAAACCCATTGATGTGGGATTGATTATTTTCAAATCTGTTATGGGTATTATTATGAATGGGCTAATATATGAACTAGGGCATCCTTCCATAATTTTCTTATTTTGCAGTCAATCTCAAGTGCCATATGAAAGTTGGAAGAAAGTATTATTACCTTGGGAGCCCATGATTCGTATTGATGATAATTATATTGGGAATGGAAATGTAGCATTAGATATTATTTTGAATCATTCATCACATGCTTCAACACCATTAATGCCACAACAGTTGGAAGTTCAATAACTTTGGAGAAGAAAAATAAGAAAATAAAAAGAGAACTTCATAGTATTATGAATGCAATAGGAAATCTCAACTACCTTTTTGATCACGTAGTCTGGAGGATGAAGGAGAACTTTGATCATACTGGAACAATTAAAGCAGGATTGGTGCAAATGTTCAAGAAAAATGGATAGATCGATGAAAATTTCACTGATCCATTTCAGTACCGAATCTTCTAAAATTTGTACGTCCATTACTAGTCTATGGGAGATATTAGAGGAGGAAAAAGTACTGAAGGTGAAGCAGAATAATTGATGAAGTTGGACTCTCTACTACTTTAAAGTAATTATGTTTTTAATATGATTATGTGGATTTGATTTACATTACTTTACTTTGCTTTAGAACTCTATTGACTTTGATTGTGTGTATAGTTTTATGTTAGCGTTCTAGTGTTGTGGCTTGATTTCGATGATGAATTATAATTTAGTTTATTTTATGGATGTGAAAGTATGATTAGAAAAATGTATTTTTAAAAAGTGTATTTTCATATATAAAAGTTAGTTTGGTGTTGTTTGTGAAAATGCTTTTTTGTAAATTATTTTAAGATGAAAATTATTGTTCAAAAAGACTAAATAGATTTGGAGTAAATTGAAAGAAAATTGAAAATTATGAAAATAGAAAATTGAATTTTTTGTCCACTAGCGCCGGCGGCGCTGGAATTGGCGCCAATAGCGCCCTCGACTCGAAAACCACTTAAACCCCTTAAAACTTGCGATTTGCATAGTGAAAACACCATTTTTACCTTTTGGTCACCCTCAACCTCAGGTTTTTGCACCTAGGGCTTGCTATTGCTCATATTTGAGGCGATTATAAGGCAAACAAAGTTTAAATTTCATCTTCTCTAGATAAGAGCTACACTTTGAACTCAAAATTTTTTATTTTCATCAAGGATTTATCTTACATTATTAAGATCCAAAATTTTGAAATTTTTTTAGAAGATTTTGAGAAAATCCTTTGGTGAAGAACTCTTACTTAGTATATTTAAGTTTAAAACATTCCACATTATGATTTTTGAAATTTTTAGGAATTTATTTGGATTTTATCAAATTTTGATAGATTACCATGGCACCAAGAATGAGCAAAGGAAAGAGAAAGGTGGATTTTGATGATCAAAAGTTTCTCAATTACAAGGCTAACATTTGTTTCAATAGTCAACTTATAACTAAAAAAAGTAATTCTAGGTCAAGGATTTAAAAATCCTGATGGAGAAGTTGAAAGAATAATCAACACTCAGCAGTGAGAGAATTTTTGTTACTTTACTACCGAGGCTATTATTAGTGTAGTGATAGAGTTCTATTACAATTTTAAGGAGACTTCTGAAGACTATGTATTTGTTCGTAGGAAAATGGAAGAATTTACTTCAAGGAAAATTAATGAAATTTATCAGTTAGAAGATGTGTATAGCTGCTAGTACAAATCATTTTCTACTACAAATGAGGCCTTGGATGAAGTTATTTCTTTTCTTACTGATGGAAGAGGAGCTTGGAAGGTGAAGAATAATGCTGAGGTAAATTTTCCTCTTTCTATGTTAAATGTAGTACATAAGGCCTGACACAACTTTATTTTTGGTAGAATGATACCAACAAATCATCATAGTAAGGTTACAAAGGATAGAGCCATCTTGAACTTCTGTATTTAGTAGATGAAAAAGTTTGGATGTGGAAGAAGAAGAAGATGATGATGATGATGATGATGATTGGTGATGTTTTAGTTAGATTTTTGTTTAATTTATTTTTAGTTGTACTTTATTGTTGAGACTGTTTATTTTTAGGCTGCGATACTTTATTTCAAATATTATGTTGAATTGTGAACAATAGATTTTTGAGACTGTTTTTACATTGGAAATCATTTTAGAACTGTTGTTAGTTTCTAGTACTTTGTTGAATGTAGTTGTAATTAACTCTTTCTAAGCAATTTTTTATATGTATTATGGGTTATTCAATGTCTTAAGACTTGTAGCTTTTCATATTAACACCTGAAATATTTCAGAGTTAAATTTCAAAATCAAAACCATCAACAGGTAAGCCTTTTCTTTATGTATTAAATGTTTTCTTTCACCCTTTATTTTTTCAGGTTTTTATGCAAAATCTTTTAAAAATTTAAGTTTGGGGGAAAAGAAAAATTCCTTTTTAAAGAAAAGAAACTTAATTTTATTTGTCCTCAATTAGTTATATTTTCAAAATATTTTAAAATTTAACATGACCTTTGGTATTAGAGGGTAAGTTTAGATAACTATATTTGTGTTTCTAAATAAATAGTAAACTTAAGTAAAGATTTTCAATAATAAAGGCTAATTTTAAAGATTAAGATATTTGGTAGAATAAAATTAGACTATGTAAGTAAGGAAATTTATATTTTTGAAGTATTAAAAATCTTAGAGATTCATGTGAGAAGAAAAGAATAAAACTTTATGAAAAATCTTTGAGCTAATTTAAATTTATAAAGTGAAGGAGTGTGAAAAGCTTTTTGAATTTAAGAAGAGGATAGTGAGTTCAAAATCATTAAAGGCTATCCAGATACAACAATCCTCACCTAAATAAAAGAGAGAAAATAAAAAGAAAAAGAAAAAGGATTGAAAATGATTCTGAAAAAGAAAAGAAAAGAAAAAGTATTGAAAGTGATCCTGAAAAAAAAAGAAAAGAAAAAGATGTGAGGAAAAGCTTGAGGAGATGCCTAATTAAAAATTGGCTTCACTTGAATCAACGTAAAGAAGGCTTAGCTACATTTTCTAAACTTATATTTCAGTGTTAGCAAATTTACTAATAAAGTTTCATGAAGTTCTTTTTCATATGAATATTCTAAGTGGCATTAATATGAATAATTTACAACTTTCCTTGAAAAGAATAAAGAATAAAAAATCTTAGACTTGACTGTTAGATATTATTATACCTTCATTTTTCTTAAGTTATATTATTGTATTTAGTGGACTTAAATATGGAAATCTTGAAGTTAAAATCTTTACCATGAGTCATACTTTTATATAGTAAAGGAGTTACTTGAGAACAAATAACATTTAAATTT
This sequence comes from Phalaenopsis equestris, assembly GCF_001263595.1. Lineage (NCBI taxonomy): Eukaryota > Viridiplantae > Streptophyta > Magnoliopsida > Asparagales > Orchidaceae > Phalaenopsis > Phalaenopsis equestris. The sequence continues at coordinate 320,914 of NW_018165403.1, forward strand.
GGGGGATTTTGATACACCAAAAATTTTGATACACCAAAAATATATGTATTTATAGAATCATATTTTATACTCCTTTTTTGTGATATTGCACTTTAAAGGAAGGTATTTTTCACATTTTATTGCAGGTTGTTGATTGTTAGGACTTAGAGCAAAAAGAAAGCCAAAAAGGATGAAATTAAGAGTCAAAATGGAATTTTTGAAAAATTGTTCAGCGCTGAAAAATTGTTCAGCGCCGCTGACGGCGCCATTTGACAGAGAGCATGGATTATATTCACGGGCCAGTAGAAATCTTCTACTCTTTTTTTGTTCTATTTTGAGTGTGCTGACTCAGAGAGTCGTGTTGGCTTTGTTGATCTCTTCGGTCAATGCTAATACGTGCGGTGTGTCGGCCCTTCATACCGCACCTATTGGGGGACCGTTTGTTGACCTCACTTTTGGTTGAGGTCTACTTTCATCCTTAGTAGCCTAGGGTTTAGCCATAGAACTTTCATGTTGAGTATTCCTAGAGGACTAGTACAGGAATCCTCACCATTAGAAACTCTAAACTCTTCTTTGCTTAATTTGAAGTTCCACATATTGGTGCTAACGTCTCACATTTAGTAAATAACGCCAGTACGGGGGAGCTCATGGGAAGTCCCCATAGGAGTGTTTGGCATTAAGGTGGACTCTAGGTGGTGTGGCATTGGTCAATTTCGCACACACACACTTGATACCCCCCACTTACATTCACAACCACTAGCCCTAGGATAGGTTTAGCTGAGACCAGTACATGGAGGACCCAAAGTAGGGAATTCTATTAGTTTATGGCTCAAATAGGATGGTGGTGTAGTTAGTAAACCCAATCCTACTAAAATACCCAATTTAGCCTTTTGCCCCCAAAACCTACCATAATTTACCAAACTACCCTTGAAACCCCAATTTTGACCAAAAATCCCAAAAATTACCCAAAATACTAAATTTTGTCCAAAAATTATTTCAAACTCTTTTAAACCACACAAATTATCCAAAAAACGCCCCAAAATTATTAAAATGTCAAAATTACCCCCGGTGACCCAAACTGTCCCAAAACCTTCAAAACCATTACAAATGTCCCCAAAACTAATTTGAACCACTCCATTGAGACCAATTTGACCAATTTTGATAAAAAAAACCCAAATTTCCCTTAAAGATCCAATTACCTCAATTCACCCCCAATTTCCACCAATTTGATCCTAATTTTCCCTAATTTCAATTCTAAACTTAAATTCATTTCAATTCTAAACTTAATTTCAATTCTAAACTTAAATTCATCATGCCTAAAATTTATTGAAACCAAATCCAAGTTCAATTGGACCCAATTTCAAACCTAAATCCTAAGCGCAATTCAAAATTCCAAATTTGACCCTAAGCCAAAATTTCACCAAATTTAACCCACAAACCTATCCAACTGCCCCAATTTTGAATCTTAAACTCTTTACAACACTCCCCCACATCAATATGAACTCTCAGGAATCCTCAATTTTCCTTGGTCAAGCCCCAATCTCACTCAAATTCAACTTGGACCAAAACCCCCAATTTTTCCCCAAACTCCAAATTTCACCAAATTGAACTTCATAATTGATACACCTAAAATATATAGTCTTTTTATACACATTTTTATACCTATTTTTGAGATATTGCACTTTAATGAAATGTATTTGTGCGTTTTTCTTTCTCGTACAATCAAATGGATGAAAAATGGTAAAAGGATTGAAAAAGGATCAAATTTGGAGCAAAAATGAAGAAGGTTCAAAAATGAACTGAAGCACCTAAGCACCCAGTACTGACACTTACACGCCAGTTATTTAGAGAGAGTCACACATAAGCGCCATGTACCCCATGCTTAAGTGCCAGAAGTAGTTATTTGATGATTCATTGAATTTGGATGACTTCTTAAAGAGGTGTTTGAAGCAACCCTTGGTAAAAATAAAAATAATAGTTCATGGACACGAAAATTCATTCAATTAGCTTAAAATTCCATGGACACGAAAATTCATTCAATTAGCTTTTGAAAGGAGGTAACTTCTAGAAGATTCATTGAATGGAGACACCAAGATAACTCTTGGATTTTTATTAAAGAAGACTTGGATCATCAAAGGGGGAAGTCAATCCACATCCAACAACCATCATTCATCCAAGTAACCGCCACCGCCGCTGCCAACCATCTTTTAAACCATCTTTTAATTTATTTTGAGTTTTAGTTTGTATTGTGAGTAAAGGAAGACAATTTAAAGGAACTTCAAGATATTTGGTGGAGAGGATTTGAGATAAGTGTTTATCTTTGTTTGTGACTACTATCTTTGTGACTACATTTGGTTTTAATTTAGATTTATTATTTGTGTGCATGATTTCCACTTTTAAAGTTAATTGTGGTTGTATTTTTTTTCCATGGATTCTGAGTAGTTTTCTTTATCTTTTTAATTAAAATAATAAGTGATTAATTATTGAAAGGAAGTTGTATGAAGTAATAGACTTTAATGTTAGAAGAATTTGTGATGATTTTAAACCTGTACTTCATTTACTTCTTAATTTGGCCAATTAAGATGTTAATATATGTTGTGAGTACATGTAAGATCCGAGATGGCATTACCTCAGTCAAAAAATGGATGAGAATGTAGTTCATGGGGTTGAGTGCAAATAAATAGAGAAATAAAATTTGAAGGGTGTAGAATTAGAGGACTTTAGAGTGGCAGACTAAAGCCCCCAATTTTATTTATAGTTTTAGGTTCTGATACGAGATGTTAGCCCCCAGGTGGAGGAAGAAGAGGGAACTCTAGAGAGAGCTAGTATCTTCCCTACCTAACCGGTCTTCAAAACTATTCAAACTATAGATTAGCCAATGTTCTTTATAGAATCTCTAGTAAGGGTAAATAGTATTATTACTCCTATTTGGCACAACACAATTAGAATACTTCCATAATAGAATTTCTATTCTTGTTACCGATGCATGATAAGGAAAAGATATTTTATTTATATTGCATTCATCTTACAAGTATGTAGTTAAGTTAATTAATTGCTTACTTTATTTTAAATTATCAAAAAATTACAAAAAATTGAAGTTACTTTTCTATTTTAGAATCTAGAGTTTAAGTAAGAATATTTGCTAACTAGAATTTTGTTATCTAATTTCTTTTATTTTGTAAAGTTGCATATTGTATTTATCCCTGTGGGTTCGATATTCGAGGTTTAATAAAAAAGTCTTATATTACTTGATAACGATACGTATACTTGTGTAGTATCCCATATTTAAATATTATAACTTTATTTTTATTTGCTTCATAGTAAATAATTTGCCCAGCTTTTGCTATGGATCAAGTTTTTGGCTTTGTTGCAAAGAAAGAATCATTATTAAAGAAATTAAGCATATAATCACATACATTGCAATTAACATCTATATGGAAAGTTGGAATAATTAACAGTTTTTTTAAAGAAATTTGTTTTAAAAAACAAAATTTATACTTTTATTAAGTTTTATTTAAACTTTAAGGTTTATTATAGGAATATTGTTGTGTTGTTTTTATATAAAGTTCTTGTTTGTGTGTTTTAATTTTTTATGTTTTATGTTTTATGTTTTATTTTATGTGTTTTATAGTAATGTATGCATAGTTCAGGTTCCACAGGAGTTGTGCCTTATGATTCTGAATTAGAAAGAACTACTAGAAAAATTAAAAAATTAAAAATTTTAGAAAATATTCAAAATTTTCAAGAAATAACAAATCAAAATAATCAGAATACTGAAGAGTTTAGACTTTTAATAAAGAACTACTAGAAAAATTAAAAAATTAAAAATTTTAGAAAATATTCAAAATTTTCAAGAAATAACAAATCAAAATAATCAGAATACTGAAGAGTTTAGACTTTTAATAGATTATGCAAACCTTATGGTGGATGAACTTCATTGTACTATTTAAAAAACGGTTATAGTAGCTAATTCATTTGAAATTAAACCCACTATTGTCCAAATGGTATCAAATAATCAGTTTAGAAGAGCACTGACTGAAGATCCAAATTTACATGTTGCCAATTTTCTAGAATTGTGTGCTACATTTAAAAATGATAGTGTATCAGATGATGCTATAAGACTTAGATTATTTCCTTTCTCACTGAGGGATAAGGCTTAGATATGGTTACATTTGTTATCTCCTGGATCTATCTGAACTTGGGGTGATTTAGCGCAGAAATTCCTTGTTAAATATTTTCTATCATAAAAAACTGTGAAGTTTAGAAATGATATTACATCTTTTTCTTAGTTTGAAGGGGAATCTATTTATGAAGCATGTAAATGATTTAAAGAACTCTTAAGAAAGTGTACACACCATGCAATTCCAGATTGGTTAATAATTCAAACCTTTTACAATGGATTAGTTGGATCTCTTAGAACTATTATTGATGACGCTGCCACTGGTTCAATGATCCATTGATGTCAAAACCATTTAATAACACTTATGCTTTAATTGAATAGATGACTAAAAATAATTTTCAATGGCCTTCTGAAAGGGTAAATCTTAAGAAAGTAGTCAAGAAAGTAGCCAATATTCATGAAACAGATGCTTTTGTAATGTTAGCAAATCAAGTTGCTACAATTTCAAGAAAGTTAAACGAATTTGGAATGAATTTTTCTCAACCAATTGCAATGATTGAAGGGAATTCATTAGGATAAATGATTGATTCTCAAGCATCATTAGAAACTTTGAATGTCATAAACAATAAGCAGAATAACCCATATTCAAACTATTAGAACCCAGGTTGGAAGAACCATCCCAATTTTAACTGGAATAATACTTCGGGTGGAAATATGCAACAATGGGTGAACAACCAAGTAAACTCATTGGGAAACTGGAACAACCAAGGGAATAGTAATTATAAAGGGGAATAGTAATTATAAACCTACTTATCCTCTAGGTTTTAACAGTAATCCACAATTTAAGGAGAAAAAGTTTTTTATAGAAGAAGTGGTGTTACAAATGGGAAATTAGTTACAAAGTCAAGGATCTACAATAAGAAATATTGAGAATCAGTTGGGATAAATAACAAATTCATTAAGTAATAGATCCCAAGGAACACTTACTAGTAATACTAAAGTTAATCCAAAAGACCAGAAAAAGAGCAAGTAAAAGCTTTTCAACTTAGAAGCGGAAGAGTATTGGAAGGTAGAGTTCAAAAAGAGACTAAAGTAGAGAGAAAAGAAAATGAAGAGCCCGAAGAGAATGCTCTGAAAGGTTTAGAGGGACCTTTTTCTCCACTTAAAGTTAATTTGGATAAACCAACATCTCCATTTCCTCAGAGGCTCCATCAACAAAAGTTGGATAAATAATTTTCAAAATTTTTTAAAAATTTTTATGAGCTTACAATTAATATTTCATTTGTTGAAGCCTTAGAAAAAATACTAAGCTATGTGAAGTTTATGAAGGATATTCTTCACATGAATAGGAAGTTTGAATATAGCGAGACTATTGCACTTAGTGAGGATTGTAGTGTTATAATTAAGAAAAAGCTTACTAAAAAGCTTAAACATCCTGGTAGCTTCATAATTCCATGTGCAATAGGAGACAGATTTTATGGGAAAATTGTATGTGAATTAGGTGCAATCATCAACCTTATGCCATTATCAATATTTAGAAGATTGAGATTAAGAGAAATATCCCCTACTATTAAAACTCTGCAGTTAGCAAATCGTTCAATGACATGTACTGAAGGAGTTATAAAATATGTCTTAGTGAAAGTGGATCAATTTATCTTTTCTGTTGATTTCATTGTGTTGGATATGGAGGAAAATAAGGAGATACATATCATTTTTGGGAATTACTTATGCACGTTAATGATCATACCATTATATTTAATAATTCAAAATCAATGAAATATCCTACAAAAGGTAAAGATGATGAATGTTATAGAATGGATGTGATAAAATGTGATGTGATAAGATGATGGATGTGATAAAATGTTTAAGTGAATGTCATTTCAAAACAACTTATGAAGATAAATCTGAAATGAAAGAGTTGGAACACGAGCAAGAAGAGAAAATTGATCAATGTGAAGATTTCTATAAGGAAGATTCAAATTATGTTCGAGAAAGTTTTGAAGTTTTGGACATGACAAAAAAAATACGTCTTTTTGTTCATCAATTGAAAAACCTCCTGAGCTTGAGTTGAAGTTACTTCCTGAACATTTGAAGTATGCCTTTTTAGGTGATTCCTCAACATTACCTATTATAATTTTCTTAAAATTAACTTCAGAAGAAGAAATGAGTTTAATGAAAATTTTGAAGAATTACAAGAAAGCCTTTGGATGGAAAATTGCTGATATAAAAGGAATCAGTCCTTCAATTTGTATGCATATAATTTATATGATAGAGAAATGCAATCCCAGGTCTGATCCTCAAAAAAGCTTAAATCCTATTATGATGGAAGTTGTTAATAAAGAAATTTTAAAGTGGTTAAATGCTGGATTTATCTACCATATTTCATATAGTGCATGGGTTAGTCTGATTCACTGCGTTCATAAGAAAGGAGGAGCGACTGTGATTATGAATGAACACAATGAGTTAATACCAACAAGATAAGTCACGGGATGGAGAATATGCATTGATTATAGAAAATAAAATCTCGCCACAAGGAAAGATCATTTTTCACTATTCTTTTTAGATCAAATTCTAGATGAAATAGCTGGGAAGAAATACTTTTGTTTTCTGGATGGATATACTGTTTATCACCAAATATAAATAGCTACTGAAGATCAAGAGAAAACAACTTTTACCAGTCATTACGGTACATTTGCTTTTAGAAGAATGTCATTTGGTTTATGTAATGCACCTGCTACATTTTAAAGATGTATGATGGCTATTTTTTGTGATTTAATTAAAAAATGCATTGAAGTTTTGTGGATGATTTATCAATGTTTGGAACTTCATTTGAATCATGTTTAGAACATTTATCAAAAGTTTTTAAGTACTGTGAAGAAACAAATTTTATCCTTAACTGGGAAAAATGTCAAAATGTCACTGGGAAAAATGTCAATTTATGGTAGTAGGAGGAATTGTTTTGGGACATCAAATTTCAGAAAAAAAGGTATGAAAATAGACCTGCAAAAATTCAAGAGATTGTTAATTTACCTTACCCAACAAGTGTGAAGAAAATTAAGAGTTTTTTATGATATGTTGGATTCTACAGGCGGTATATTAAAGACTTTTCAAAAATTGTTAAGCCTATATGTCATTTACTTGAAAAAGATGTAATTTTTAATTTTGATAAAGAGTGTCTAAAAGATTTTGAATTATTAAAAGAAAAATTAGTCACTACACTAATTATTGTTTCACTAGATTGAGAAAAACCTTTTGAATTGATGTGTGATGCTAGTGATTATGCTATTGGAGCTGTTTTAGGAAAAAAACAAGATAAGATTTTCAAAGTTATCTACTATGCTAGTAGAACTCTTAATGAAGCTCAAATTAATTATACCATAACTGAGAAAGAGTTATTAGCAGTAGTATATGCTTTTGATAAATTTAGATCATACTTAATTAGAACTAAATATATTGTGCATACTGATCATTATGCTATCATATATTTAATTAAAAAGAAGGATGCAAAAACAAGACTTATAAGATGGGTTCTTCTTTTGTAAGATTTTGACTTTGCGATAAGGAATGAATCTTATGAAAGTGATAAGATTTACAAAGAAAAGATTACGATGTGGCATGATCGAAGGATTCTTACTATAAATTTTGAGCCAGGGCAACAAGTCTTGCTTTATAATGCAAGGTTAAGATTGTTTCCATGCAAACTTAAGTCCATGTGGATAGGACCATTTGTTGTGATGAATGTTTATCCCTATGGAGCTGTGGATATCAAAGATCCTAAAACTGATTGATTGATAACATATTTAAAGTGAATGGTCACAGGCTGAAACCATACTTTTTAGGTGACCAACTTAAATTAAATGATCTTATGTTATTAGGTCAACCAGAATAAGCACTGGTTACATCAGGTTAACGACGTGTGTTTTTTCTGAATGTTATGTTGTTGTGTCTGAGTTAGAAAATTATGTATTATTTTGAATATAGAATGATTTAGTGATTATCCTAAGACATTAAAAGTTGACTTAGACATGTTAGAATGAGTATATGGATGTTAAGTTTACCTGTGCTAAATTGAGCACTAGCGCTTGAGTGCCAATATCCGACGCTTAAGCACGACAATTAAAAACATGTACAAATTTTGGTTTCTAGAACTTTTAACTATGAGTTGGTTGGCTTTAACGTGGTATAACAGCTCTAGGACGTGCCTAGGAGTTATAGAAGAGATTGGATCCTATAATTAGAGGGGTTATGTAAGGATTTTTACCACAATTCAATTCTAGCCCTAAATCCTAAGTGAGAAGAGAGAGTTTTGGAAAAATTTCATCATGCGAGTGTGATTTAAAGAAAAAGGAGGAAAAAATGAGAAAGAAGTTTGTTAGCTAGAGTGCACAAGAGTTATATAATGGTATCCTAGTCGTTAGTATCAAAGAAATATCAGAGAAGAACACTAAAATTGAGGCTGACATGGCTTCAATTAAAGAAAAATGACGGAAGTTAACGCACATCTGGATCATATGGGATGGCAACTTGACATGCAGTTTAGCCACACCAGTTTTATAGAAGAAGCGGACAAGGCTATGTATTTAATGAACAAGTGGATTGAAAAAAATTCAACTAGAGTTATTAATCACAGTCCGTTTTATTAGATTTACATTCCAAATGTTGAAGGAGAGACTAATGATAGGCTAGGATTTGTTCCATTGAACGGAGAGTGGAATTAAGTTCTTTGTTAGTATTTGTGTGTTTAGCGTTTATTTGTTAATGCTAAGTGTGTTTAATGTGTTTTTAGTGTTAAGATTATCTAGTGTTTGTGTTAGGAATTTTTTCATCCAATACTATTTGGATTGAGAATTTATGCATTAAAAATGTTCGTAATTATTCGTGAATGAATATAAGTGTTTGTTAGTGTGAATTTTTGTGTTATTTAGCGTTGAATTGAATTAGTTATAATTGGTGAATTTTGAGAAAGAGGAGAGTTGAAGGGAAGAAAATAATTATTAATGAGTTATGAGACCTTGTAGGGTTGGTTGACTTAGGCTAGAAGTGCATTCTACTTAAAACAAAAAAAAAATCAAAATTTGAGCACTGACACCTAAACACCAATATCCTGCGCTTAAGCGCTGCCTAAACTGAGAGACAGACGCCTAAGTGTCGAACCATTCGTGCTTAAGCACAGGTTCACGTAAACCAATTCATGAATGGTTTAAAGTGATAAATTGGTCCAAAAACTCCATTTTTTCACCTCAACTTTGTCCCATTTCTCTAGCATTCACAGTTTTGAAGTTAGGGCAAACCCTATATTAAAGTTTTCTAGGTGATTTGTAGAAAGAATTGCTAGATTTAATATCCTTGAGGTAAGTGCTTCACTTCTATTAGAAATTTTTTATTTTCACCATTTATTTTGAGCACATTATAGATCTTCCCGAAAATCACTATTCATGGTGAAAATTTGAGAAAAATCAATGGAACATACATAGATTTGGTAGTTTAAGCTTTTAGGAGTTAAGCTTAATGATTTAGATTTGAATTGGGAATTTATTGTGAATTTTATGTGATTTTTAGAAATGGCGCCAAGAATGAAGAAGAGCAAAGGAAAAGCTCAATTTGATTCAAGCAAGTTTGTTAGTGCTAGAGCTCAGGATCGATATAATGATGCACTACAATCGAGAAAGTAGATTCTTGAGCATTATTTCAAAAGTTCGGGAGGAGCTGTAGAAGATTTGATTGTTCATTGCCAGTGCGAGTGACTTTTTCGTTTTTCTGTTGTGACAGATATTCTGTTGTGTGAGAGTTCTATGCAAATCTCCCCGAGGCTGAAGAAGGAGTCATGGTTAAAGGAAAGACAGTGTCTTTTTCACCTGAGGTAATAAATTAGTTTTATCATTTTCTCCTGCATACTTTATGTTTTTATTCAAACTATATTTCAAATGAGGAGAAGTTAGATGAGATCATTTCATCATTGACTGGAAGAAGAGGATTATGGAAGATAACCAATGAGAGGAGAGTCAACTTCCCCACTTTGAAGTTAGATGCCACTGTAAAGGCATGACACTATTTTATTTATGCTTGTCTGTTGTCTATCAATCATCTTAGTGAAGTGACCCAAGATCGAGCAACTTTGAACTATTGTATTCAACAATTCAAGCCCATCGATATTGGTGCTTTGATTCATAGTGTTATTACCAGTTATGCAGTCACTGTTGCTACTGCAGGTTTAGGATTTGCATCCTTGATCTTTTCATTTTGTGAGCAGGTTGGGGTTAAATTTGATAGCTGGGAGGAGATATTGCAGACACTCAAGACTATTACTAGTGTGAATGTGAAGTATTATTCACATCATTTAATTTTTGGTTGGAGAGGTGGATTTTCAGTAGTTCAGCTGCTCCGACATCTCGAGCTTCCACTTCACGTGCTTCTACATCACAGAGTCAGACTTCTAAATCTGACTCTTACTCACAACTATTGCAGAGGATATTGGACAACATTATCTATGCTGCTGATAAGGGATTAAAATTAGAAAATTTTGCAGTGCATATAGATGGATATATGAAGAGACGTAGAGATTATGAGGAAGAATACAACTCGTCTATGGAAAGCCTCATGAGGGGTAATCAGGGTGTAGTTTTCCCTCAGTATCCAAGATATCCTCCATATGAGCCTGCCACTAATTGACATAATGATGGCAGTGATGCTGAGGAAGATGATTATTAGATTGGTTCTATAGTTTAGTTTAGTTTTTTTAATATGTATTGATGTGAACTATTTGTGGTGCAGTTATATAGTACGTTTGTTGTGTTTTGTGTTGAATTTGTTGAGATTGTTTGCTTTGTTTGTGTTTTGCTTTGTTAGACACTGCTGTAATGTATTTTTATTTTTGTGATAGTAATTGTGTTAATTGTGTTGTTTGATGTATTTAGTTAGTTTGTATTGAACTTAATTCTGATCTTAAGAAGGTTTAGAATATTGCTAACATTAACTTAAAAACTTCATGCTTTAAATTTTCAATTTACTACTTGATATTTTCTTTATGTTGCAATTGTTAATATTTGTTAGTGTGCTTGTTCGCTTTTATAATATCCTTCACTGCATAGAAGTCTAATGAATCTTTACATGTAAAGTAAGTTAAAATTTGATCAATTTAATTTTTACTCCTATTTTTAATTTTTGTGCTTGTATATTTACTTGTATTTAATTTTTGTGCTTGTATATTTAGGATGTAAAAATTCCTGTTAGCATGTTATTTTTAAATTTTCATTTCTTCCAATATTTATATATGCTACTAAAATAATTTATTCTATTAAAAATTTAAGTTTGAGGGGAGGATGAAATTTAAAAAAAAACTTGAAATTTATTTGTTCTCAAATGTATTTCAAATAAATTTGATTTTGATTTGAAGAAAATGATCATGTATATGAAGTTATATTAGGGAAAAAAAATCTTTGGTATAGAAATGAGTATGAAAATTTAGTTAAAATTTGTAGTAATGAAGAAAAAATAATATATATAGTCTTTTTATACACATTTTTATACCTATTTTTGAGATATTACGCTTTAATGAAAGGTATTTGTGTGTTTTTCTTTCAGATACAATCAAATGAATGAAAAATGGAAAAATGAGTGAAAAAGGATCAAATTTAGAGCAAAAATGAAGAAGGTGCAAAAATGAACTGAGACACCTAAGCACCCAGGACTAGCGCTTACATACTAGTTATTCAAAGAGAGCCATGCCTAAGCGCCAGGTACCCCGCGCTTAAGTGCCAGAAGTATTTATTTGATGATTCATTGAATTTGGACGACTTTTTGAAAAGGTTTTTTAAGCAACCCTTGGTAAAAACTTGGGAAATAGCTCATGGACACAAAAGTTCATTCAATTGGCTTTTGAAAGGAGGAAACTTCTAGAAAATTTATTGAATGGAGACACATTTTGAAGAGACACCAAGACATCTCTTGGATTTTTATTAAAGAAGACTTGGATCATCAAAGGGGGAAATCAATTCACATCCAACAACCATCATTCATCCAAGTAAACGCCTCCACGCCGCCGTCGCCACCTTTTATTTTATTTTGAGTTTTAGTTTGTATTGTGAGTGAAGAAACAAAATTCAAAGAAAATTTAAAACATTTGATGGAGAGGATTTGAGATAAGTGTTTATCTTTGTTACTACATTTTGTTTTAATTTAAATTTCTTGTTTGTGTGCATGATCTCAACTTTTAAACTCAATTGTGGTTGTGTTTTCTCCATAGATTCTAAGTATATTTCTTTATTTTTTTTCGTAAAATGATAAGTGATTAAGTATTAAAAGAAAATTGTGTGAAGTAATAGATTTTAATGTTGGAAGAATATGTGATGATTTTAAACTTTGTATTTTATTTACTTCTTGATTTGGCCAATTAAGATGTTAATACCTGTTGTGAGAACATGTAAGACCTGAGATGGTATTGTCTCAGTCAAAAAATTGTAGGAATCTCATTTGATTTCATGAATGAGAATGTAGTTCATGGGGTTGAGTGCAAATAAATAGGGAAATAAACTTTGAAGGGTGTAGAATTAGAGGACTTTAGAGTGACCGGCTAAAACCCCAAATTTGATTTATAGTTTTAGGTTTTTATATGAGATGTTAGCCCCCAGGTGGAAGGAGAAGAGGGAACTCTAGAGTGAGAACTAGTATCTTCCCTACCTAACCGGTCTTCAAAACTATTCAAACTAAAGATTAGCTAATGTTTTTTATAGAATCTCTAGTAAGGGTAAAAAATATTATTGTTCTTATTTGGCACAACACAATTAGAATACTTCCACAACAGAATTTCTATACTTATTACTGATTCATGATAAGAAAAAAGATATTTTATTTTTAATGCCTTCATCTTGCAAGTATTTAGTTAAGTTAATTAGTTGCTTACTTTATTTAAAATTATAAAAAATTTACAAAAAAATTGAACTTTCATCTTTTTTTAGCATCTAGAGTTTAATTAAATATATTTTTTCTAAGTAGAATTTTTTTATCTAATTTCTTTTTTGTAAAATTGCATATTGTATTTATCCCTCTAGGTTCGATATTTGGGGCTTAATCAAAATATCCTATGTTACTTGATAACGATACGTATATTTGCGTATTATCCTATATTTAAATATTATAACTTTATTCTTATTTGCTTCATAGTACAGAATTTACCTAGCTTTTACTTTGGATCAAGTTTTTGGCTTTTTTGCAAAGAAAGAATCATTATTAAGGAAATTGAGCATATAATCACATACATTGCAGTTAACATCTATATAGAAAGTCTAACCAGAGCCCTAGCCCAATTGGTATCCAAAACTTTTCATGGCAATCCATTGGACTAATTTGAACCATCAATTAGGTCTAACCAAAGCCCTAGCCCAACCAAATCTAAGGCTAACCCAAAGGCACCAAAATTGTCCATGAGCCAAAATCCATCTAATTGAGCTTCCAAATTAACTCAAAATCACACAATTCTTTTTTTAAACTCCTTGTGACAATCATCTGCACCATTTTAACCAATCAATTGAGCTCAATGCTATGACTAGCCCAACTCAAACCCAACTTCAAGCCAAAATGCCCAAAATTGAACCCATGCTCCAAAGTTAACCAAACAAAATCAAATAGATCAAGCCAAAGCCACCCTTTAGCCCATAGTGACCTGGCTAGACCCACCTAGCCCACCCTACATGAGCCATGGACTAATGGTCCTTTGATTTAGGGAATCTTTTCCCATATTTGTCTTAAACCAAGATACACTTGCCATCATCCTTAACCATTAAGGGTTAATCATCATTAGCATCCCTCTGGCTACCCTGACTCCTCCGACCACTACATCTGGCCCTGTCGGCCAGCCTAGTGGCTGGAAAACACCAAAGCCGAGAGCCACCCCCTTTTCCAAAACTCCAAATTTGAACTCCCTGAGTTGGCTCACTCCAACTGGACACTTATGCCACTTAACCCTCCACATAAGTACCTCTCTTTGCACCCAATGGCTAGCCATGGTTGCAACTCCTTGCCCCTCTATTTAAAATCCCTCTCCTATGGCCAAAAAAAGAGAACTAACTAATTTCCTTGGGGAGAATATGTCAAATTGCTCTCAGAAACTCTCCAAGCATTCCTCAGCTCAAGCCCACCATTTTCCTCTTCTGAATCCCTCTGTAAGAGCTCAATTTTGAGTTCAAAATCTAGGGGTTTTCTGTCACTCAATCTAAACTCCACCAAACTTTGAATTAACTCTTCCTTTAGCTTCCTTGAGCTAAACAAAGAATTTTGCCATCAAAACCCCCTTGTCCCGAGCACTCCAACCCACCTCTAGACCAAGGCCGCTCCACCTTTTCACTGAACTCATACTTGAACCATTCACCAGAGGAAAAGAACACATCTAGAAGGTTTGTTGGACTCCATTGAAGCTTCCACGAGAATCTGATTGAGACACAGTCACCAATCAAGCTAGCTGGTAAGACAACTACGAGATTGTGGCTTATAGAGACCACCATCTTTCTTATACTTCTGCTCCACTCCTACTTGAAAACCATCAAGAAAGTAAGCTTGCACATGTGATTCTACCTATGCTTACATTTTAATGCAATTTTTGTAATACAATGTTTCATATATATGTAAGGTGATATGTATGCACAAAATGGAAGGCTAGGAGTTAGATATGTAACTATGTAAGAATTAGAAGTTTAGGTGTTAGAAAGATTGCTCCCTTCCTAAATGAAAATTGAAGTAATAGATATTAAACTCTTTTACACTTATGATCCAAAATTTGCTTTTGTGCTGCTCGTTTACAATTCGAGTCGGCTCAAAAAATGAATTGACCAATGCCAGTTCAGATTAAAATTTAGTTGGATCGATCAACGATCAGATTTTGCACTAATAGTAGGTTTGAAAATTTAGGGCTTAGTGCTTTGAAATGTTATGATATACATGTTAGTAACTTAGGGCTTTTAAAGTTTATGTCATACATGTGGTACATAGGGTAAGTTATGAATTTAGCTCAAATAACGACAATCACTTGAAAATTAATTTTAGATCAATTTTTTTTAGTCTACTTCACTTGGCTTGAAATTGGATTGTTTAACATCCTACTGATGTTAGGTATGTCAAAGATTGTTGATAAATCTAATATTGATATTAAAACTAAACATAATCAATTAAGAACTAATTGGTAGTTCAAATTAATATTTATTTATTTTGGTATTTGATTGGATTTAAGTTAGATCTATATGTTAAATCCATTAGGACACATCTCCCTAATATTATTTGTCACAGTAGCTACAACATTCCTTTCACGGATATATTTTTTTCATATTTTTTATCTAACTGTAAAATAAATCATAAACTTAAGCATTATCTTCCCCACAACTTTTTACTATATTAATTGCACACTTCTACACATATTCTTAGAATGAAATACTTCATATGATGTAAGAGTGTTCACTGTTTTTTCCAATGAGAAATATATTTCCATTGACAAAATAGAATATCACTTCAAAGTGAATTTCCATTCTTGCAATGAAAATTAGATTTCCCACTAGAGGATGAAGTGAACACTCTTACAACATGTGAGGTATTTCCTTTTAAGAACATGTCTAGAGGTGTGCATGTAATTTAGTAAGAATTGTTGAGACAATAATACTTTTGTGGATGAGTGAAGGAAAACGTGAGAAATAAACTCGTGCAAGGGTTAGTGTAGCTATAGTGAAAGACAAGGTTAGAATAAAAAATTCAAATCAATTTCTGACAGATTATCAAGTTACAAATTCAAATCAATTTCTGACTAATTATCAATCTTCGATAGCCCTAACATCAGTAGGTTGTTAGCATTCCTCTTTCTAGCCAAACTTGGGTCGGCTAGAAAGAAATTTGATTCAAAATTTTGGTTCGTAGCTCGACTCATTTATTTCAATATGATCTTTATCCAAGGCAAAATAAATTCAATCAATTTTTGAGTGATTAATGTTATTCGAGCTATCTAAAACATTTAGTCCTTTTAATGATTTCATCACCCATTATTATAACTCTGTCATTATCTAAAATTAAGTTCTATATATTCAGTTGAATGCATTTTATAATGTGTTGATTGTTGTAAAGTTTGAAGGTATATATGGATATTTTTATATCAAAATCATAGATCACCAAAGAGTTCTTGAATGGTGTAGAGGCCTTCATGGATACATCATCACAACTTCCATCTTACCAATTTGAGGGTAGGTTTTGATGTCCATATTCAATACATAGGAATCGAGCACATATAATTCCTGAAGAAAGATATGATTTATATCATATGAGGGTTTCAACCTAATTACTAGATCTGGACTTTACAAGAGGAAGTTGTCCCAACCACATTCAGCTCTGGTCCTTCGACGAGCTATGATCCTCCACCTAGATTTCACTCAAATTGATTTGAAGAAATGATCCTTGATGGGACAAAGTATCATTATCCAAGTCAAGTGGAGCAAGAACACCAAATTAGGAGGCTCAAACGTTTTATAATTATCAATTTGTGAGTGCCTTCAATCATGAAACTTTATGAGCAAATTTGCTTCAAATTTGAGTCGTCATAATGATGTGGATGCATGAAAGATATTTGGAATGAAAAACAATGACTGCCATTTTATCCTCCAAAATTTGATTCTAACTGCATTTAACTGTTTGCTGAGCAAAATTTTAAATCCATTGTTAGAAATATGTGTGTTCTTCAAGAAGATATGTGCAGCTCGTGTGAATGTTGATAACATACGACAGTTAGAGGCAAACATTCCAATAATATTATGCAAGCTTGAAAGAATATTCACACCTAGTTTTTTTTTATTCCATAGAGCATCTGCTAGTACATTTAACTACTTGGAGGACCAGTGCGGTATCACTAGATGTATCCATTTGAGAGTTATGTAGTAACACTATAAATTATGTAGTTACTGCTTCGTAAATAATATTGTCAAATTGTGTTAAAAAATAATTTATTTACAAATTTTTTAATAAACTGAAGCGAACTATGAAGAATTGAGAATGACCAAAATGATTCAGATGTAAAGCATATTTACTGCAGGAGACCACCACTTTTTGCTCCTACTATTCCATGCAAAAAGAGTCCACATCAACTGGTGTGGTGCCTCCCTCTACACTTTCTGTTTTTTAGCAGTTTGGTGAATCTTCGGGGAGGTGAACATCAATTTATCTCAGTGTCTAGAACTTTGAGCAGTGACCCTTTATGTTCTTCAAAATTGCGACAAAGTCAACACTTTATTGAGTAAGAAACTAGATTATATTAATAGTTTATCCTTTTGGGTGGAAATATTATAATAAGCAAATTGATAAATTTCTTAATGTGGTAACATTTTAATTTTAGATTTGCTGAGCTTAGATGAAGATGATATCACAAGTCACGAAAAAAAAAATAATTTTCCTCGATGGTTTATGACACATGTAAGTTAGAATTTAAAAAGGTTCTTAATCATCTAAAATAATTATTTAGGTATCTTCAATGATACATGAGTTTTTATGAATTACTAGATTCATGCTCGGAACAATGAAGTGACGCATCAAGGCTTGACATATCTTGCTTGAGGACACATTCACATCGTGAAAATTTGACAAATTTATGTTGTGAATGACTACAAGTTTCATTTGAGGTCTTGGTCAGAATAAAAAAAGACTTTTAATTACGGAGTTTGTGTTAAAGCAAATAAATCAATCGGACGACGAGATAAATTAATATGGGATTCTAAAGGAATTTGTTAAACTACCTCACTTGGCTCTATTGGTGGGAGTGCATTTCTGTTCAACTGTAATTGGTTTGATCATGTTCTTGATCATAGAACAAGAGTAATCTAATCGTATAATATCACAAAAGTAAAAGTGACAGAATATATGGTAAATTTGATCCGTTCATTTCAGCAAGGCAAGAAAATTAGATATTTTATTTTCCTCCTTATAGAATAAGAGATAAAGTTGAGTGAGAAGTAGTCATATCGGGTAAGCCTATAACGACTATTGATATTCAAAATTCAATTGAACCGTTTATTCAGAAATAGATATGACAGATTTATACATTCCACTCGATACAATCCATGAAGAAGTTAGTTTAGAGGATGCTGGTGGCAAACACAGAAATTTGTATCGATGAGTACGATTTTGATAATTCTTTGAACAAAGTGATTTAACTATATTCTCAAATGACTCTTCAGAAGAGGTTAACTAAGATGTGTATATTAATCCAATTACGTAATTTTGTGTTTTTCAATTTTAAGAGTGTAGATTGCACTTTATAATTTTATTTTGTGTTTACTACGTACTTCTGTGGTTTCAATTTTAATAGTTTGTAGATTGCATTTTATAGTTTTTCTTTTTGTTTACTGCGTACTCTTATGCTTTCAGTTTTAGTATCATGTAGATTACATGCAATTTACTATTGCCCTTTCTTTTTACCAAATACTATTGTATTTTTAGTTTTAGTAGTCTGTAGTTGTACTAATTAATTTTACTTTTGCAGAAGAGACCGTGGATGTAGTACTACAAAGGCAATCCTTGCAGTCGACTTGCCCCACCAAGCCTCCACCTTGACTCCCACCACACCGACACCGCATCCAGTCACAACTACCACACCAGCATAAGATCGTCTCTACTCTAACATGCTTTTCAACTTTAGTTTTCCCATTTTAATATTTTTTTGTGTTTACTTAAGCTATTTTATTTTGAGTTTGGGTAATGTTTCTCATTTTTGATTCAATCAATTTCCTACTTTTCTTTCAATTGCATCAATGAATTATTCAATATTCAATAAAATTTATATTTTTCTTTCTATTTGCATGCAAATTTTTCTTAAAGAATACAAAATAAATTTATTTTATTTCATAATACCCTACATTATCAAGATATATCGTCTTTTGAACCCGAGGTGTAACAATAAAAATGTCATATATAAGTACATAAGAATTGTTCTCCATGTAAATCCACTTGTATATATTTTATTTCAAAAAAGAGTTTAAAATACTAGGACTATTTTAAAATAATTTTCATTTTTACTTCTCTCATAAAAAATATATTTCAAAATATCTTTATTTTAAATTTTAAAATCCACTTACCCGTGACATAATAATTCAGAATACAATTTATCACTATACACATATTACCTTGTAAACTCACCTTTCTCAAAAAACTCAATAAATAAAATAAATAAATATATATATATTTTAAATATTTTGAATATTTTTTAAAATAATTAACATTAGAGCCGCAACCTTTCATCATCAACCACTATCCATTAGATATTACATATAATTTAATCTGAATCAAACCAAAAAATAAAATAAATAAGAAATAAAATTTGATCAATGGGAGCAATACGCTAAAAATCAATCATTTTTGTACACCGTTGAGCCCTATAAAAAAAATACCCATCCAAATTATCGGCTCCTTTTATATGCACCAAAAAAAAAATAAATAAGAAGGGCCGCTCCAAAGTTTCATATAAATCATATTCTAACAGCTAAATCTCATGATTCAAATGTACAAACAGCCCTACAACATTACATTATTGAGCACAATTCAACCCCCTTTCAATTGCTACCAATATGTTTGAAACTAAATTACAGCCGAGCTGCTGAAACCAATAAATGAAAGAGCAAAAAAACGTTACAAGTGAAAAAAAACAAGCAAAAATAACTTATCTTATTTACAAAATCGTTTCGAAAGCCGTCCCTTCTCTTTCTCCAGAACTCCATCGAGTGAAATAAACAATAATCTGTGATCTGCATCAACTATCAAGTTAAGAAAAAGCGAGAAGGAAAAACATAATGATAGCAGCAAGAAATAATAATAATAATAGATGCATACCACATTATTACAGGGGAATTTTGGCTGCAAAAATGAGTAACAATGCCAATTTGCAGATAATTATATAATAATAACTTCATGGTTTTCGGCTTAAGAAAGATCAAATGATCCTTGTCCTTCATATATGGCATATAAGAGTTTCTTGTACATAATTTCCTGCAAAAAGACGAGTTGTCATAGCAGCGAGGGTGGGAGGATTTTAGAAGGGAAGATTTATATACATACCGCTCAATTCTTATGTGTTTACATATCTAACACGTAAAATTCAATGTTTACATACATAACACCTCACCTATGCATTAGAAGGTGTATTAAAAATATTAAAATAACAGTATTTTTTATGTGATACGAAAGATTTGGGTTGTATACATGTAAAAAATAAACTTTAGGTGTTAGAAATGTAAATACATGGCAATTGGGTGGTATGTATGTAAATGCCCCTTTTAGAAAATAGAGAAAAATGCTTGGAGTAGAAACCTTGGTGGAGTAGGGAGGGAGCTTGAGAAAATTTGCGCAAGTCATGACACTTGGCAAGTCATCATCAGCAGATTCAGATATTACGGATCCATTGGATGCAGTATTTGTTGTGGTTGAAGAATGCTACCAATAAGTGGAATTATAAATAAATTTAAACACAAATACAAGTTAGTGCGTCAGCAAATGAGTAAAGAATAAGAAGGGAAAAGACAAGCAACTCATGTGTAACAGTGCATATAATCAAGTAATTTGATTTCATTGGAAAATCTAAACTAAATATTATAATAAATGTGTGGTTTACAGTGTTCTATCATGTAAAGCTTCAAAATAGTCCTTTGACTACTTACATGGGGGTCATTTTAGTTCCAATCTATAAAAGTGTCAAATTAGTCTATGTACACTTTTATTATGGGTTTAAATAGTCCTCCTATAAGAGTCTAGGGATTAAACTGACACTTTTATAGAGTCTGGGGCGGTATCATTTTGACACTATTTTTGTGTTTTACCATACAATTTATTTATTTATTTTTAATAAAGCATCATGGCAGACACATTTCATACAAATTGCTTGTACAAAATGATTCAGAAATTCGTTTTTTATGTGAAAAATTAATAAAGAACGGGTGAATGGAAATACCTTCCTCACTATCGTCAGTTTGGGGTTTAAAGCAGCTAAGCCACCGGGTGGAAGCCTGGGAGCACCAGTCACAAATTGGCAAAAAGCATACTGCTGCTCTGGAGAGAACTCAGCCATAATCTCAAGCAACTAAAGCAAAAGATCAACAGAACATGAGCAGCTATTAAATTAAAAAATTATTAAAAAGAAAAAACACAAAGGAATGGAAGGAAGTTAATAGGTACACACATTGATAATTGCAGGACTTTTTGCAGTGTATCCATGATCAAATTTGATATGATCAGCCAGTGTTTCAGACTATAGCATGCAAAAACACAATTTCAAAAATTTTGCGGGGTTAAAATGAAAAGATTTAAAAAACGTTGAAAAATGGCTGAAAAGGGTAACTTACCTCCCACAATTCTCTGCGGCCACAAATGAGATAATCCAATTCATGTGGAGAGAATATTTGTAGATGAGAAATGTCAAAGACCTGAATGAATTGTCAGGATAGGTTATAAGAGCAAATATTTCACATTGGCATTTTAAGTATGCATGCATAAAAAGTAACAGAAGAAGTGACAAACTGGTGCAGAAAAATAAAATAAAGATGTAAATGTAATTTTTTTTTTCTGAAAGATTTACGTACAAACCACTTAATTGTTATGTATTTACATATCTAACACCTAACCTTTAATTTTTCCATATGTACCCCACCTTACATATACATGAATGTGTATTTCACTTTTTAAAAGTTAAAATGATGGTAAATTTTATATGATATGAAAATTTTGGGTGTTATAAATGTAGAAAACAAAGTTCAGTTATGAGATATGCAAATATATAGAAATTGGGTGGTATGTATGTAAATGCCCCCTTTTTTTTGTTGAGGATTTATTTATTGTCGGCGAGATTAAAACCAAGAACTTGGTAATAATTTTATAAGTTGGCATGGAGCTTCAGTGTCACGGGATTTTTCGGTTTTGACCAGTCCAGGAGAGTCGATCGACGCTTCCTCTTTGTGGATTTCCCTCCTATTTAGAGCGAGGCCCACTCCTCTTACCCTAAGACCATATATTTGTTAGTTATGCGTGTTTAGGTCAGTTTTTCATGTATTTCTATTTAGGATAGCTGTCAGCTTCCGGTGTTTTCCTGTTAAGGAGATATCTGAAGATAAGAAGGTGCTACGACTGTAACTCGTCCGAAGCAGTGACTTTCTCCAAGGGTTCATGTGGTGCTCTAGCTATAGTTCAATCCTGCGGGGATATTTATCTACCAAATTCCTCCACAAACTTTCCAGCCACCCCCTCGCTGTCGTAGTCCCCAGACATACCTTCCATTTGCTGTCACACATTCCTCCACCCTCCCCCTTTGCCGTCCCGTAGGACACTGTCCCAACCCTCCACTTTGCTGTCCCTCACTGTCCCAGCCCTCCACTTCACTGCCAATGCAATTTCATCCCCTCCTTTTGATGTCCCAATAACCCAAAACCCATTTCAACCTCATACCATTAGTCCCCAACCACCTAGCCGATCTCCATCATCCCATGGGTCGAGCTCTAGAGTGCATTTATGTCATGTTTGTTGTTAGTCCAATCATAGGGATTTTAGCATTCACTCATATTCAACCACACCTCCACACAACAATCCTCCCACTGCTGATTTTTCAATCCAACCACCTAAACTTTTTGTTTTCCACCCTACATAATCCATATACACCCTTTTCCACATAACCAAACCCAAACCCTAACCTTAATCATGCCACTGAGAATAAAATAGTAGAAAGCCGATCAAGAGTTTACCAAGGAAAAGATACAAAAAAATCCCCCAAGTGTTACAATGGCTTAATGAAATTGAGGAAAGAAAACCATCCAGACACGTCACCTGTAGCTACAATGGTGACTTGGTAGATTGAAGGAATTGAGTGAATCTCTTGCACAATATAGATATCAGGGATGAAGAACCTCTACCCCAATAACTTGAGATATCTGAGAAACCAAAATTTTGAAGTAAATGTGGGTTTGTCATATTTCGATAGACACAGATCCGGATCACTTCATTTAGTGGCTCTGAATTTTGGAATGTGCCTTTGTATAGGGACATCCCACCGGAAGGAATGTTGAAATTAGTCTCCAACAGCTTTAGGAAGAGTGCATCTCAATGGTGAGCGAACTTAAAGATTCTTCGACATCGAGAAGGGAAGACTAAAATTACTAATAGGTTCAAGATGAAATGGAAGTTGCAACGTTAGTTTCTACCAGCAAACTAAAGACTGATTGTTTGGGCCCCAACTCAAAAGTAGAGAGACTACATCACCAAGAGCCATCATATCTTAAAGGCAGGGTTCAACCCCAGAATCTTGAAGTAAGAGTACATCCAGGGAAAATCCAAGTCGCCCCGCCTGAGGGGAAATTGATTTAGAATAGAGATCATGTGAAGCGAACTAGTATTTTAAAATCTATCATAGCCAGAAAGTGTTTTAAGTGCCACGGATTTGGGCAAATTCAGATTGCATAATCAGAGAAAAATTTCTTTCACATATCAAGGAGCAATTGAAGAAATGAACATTGACACAGTAGTCACGGAAGTGAGCAAGGGCAAGAAAGAGGAGTAATAACTAACAACCAACGAAGGAGACACCATCAATTCCAGTTGAACCAATGAGAAATATTTTAGCTAAATTGGTAATAACTATTCTAGAAGGTTCATGCAGCGCATGAGATTTGGGTACCACGAACAACATTTTTTCAAGTATTCAAAGGAGCATAAGAAAATATTGACATTGGATATCCGAAAAGGCCATGAGTTTGAGCTGATACTAGACACAGTGCAATTTCAGATAAGACGATTCAAAATTTTCAAATCTATAGCCTACCTCTTTAAGTGTCTCTACTGAGGGAAGTTCAACATGTCAAAGATGAGAAAATTTTGAGCTACTTCTGGAAGACAATAAGGATCCATTTGACAATTAAAATCGGTTCAACAGTGTACCTCTAGACAGAGGATCAGCAGGATGGATGAACCGCAATGTTGAAGACGACCTCACGATCTTTTTTTTACAGTGGCTCTTTCCCAAGATGTCTCTCCTGAGTGGTTAACGTCAATGGGGGTCAGACTACCAGAGATGTTCCAAAGTGGACCTGTCCTGACAACCCAGTTTATCAAATACATTCAGTTGAGTATGAGTGGGAGAAGCAGATTATAGATTTACTTGAATGGGATTTGGCTTGTTAGAACCTTTGGCTCGTGAGAACCTACATCATTATACAGCTTTTGCTCAAATTGTGTCGAGATAAAATGAATATTTATTCTATCAGGATGTGCTTTGGAGTGTCCACACCTAGAGAACTGACTTGAAAAAAGATTATGATAATTTTGATACCTTCGACGAGGCCGACCGAACCACTTTAGAGAGACAGAAGCTTTGACATATGAGGTTGAAGCTCCCACAACCTCAAGAGACTAACATGGAGCTCCCCGCAAGTTCAGCAAGACCCCTATAAAGTGTTTCTATCCTAGCTAAAGCCCCACGTGAAGCTGTCCCGCAGGGAGCCATCCACTATCCCTGCTACACTGCCACAGAACTTTTCAGCTCCGAATGGTCAAAGGGCAGGTCGACACTTCCTCTTTATGGATTCCCTTCCTATTTGGAGCGAAGCCACTCCTCTTTACCCTAGGACTCTATATTTGATATTTTTGTATGTTTAGGTCAATTTTTTCATGTACTTCTGTTCATGACAGCTGTCGACTTCCGGTGTTTCTCTATTAGGGTTGTATTCGAAGGCGAGAGGATGCTTCGACTGTAACTCGATTCTACGGGTATATTTATCCTTAACCAACTCCTCAACCTTTTAAGTCATCCCCCTTACTGCCGCATTCCCCGAACAACCCTCCCATTTGTTGTCCCGTAGTCCTCCACCCTCCATCTTCACTGCTCCTTTTGCTCAGCCCTCCACTTCATTGTCCCTTGCTGTCCTAGTCGTCGGCCGCTACTATCTCAAAGCTTCTGCTTCGCTGTCGATGCAACTCCATCCCCTCATTTTGTTGTCCCAACAACTCACAGCCTATTTCAACCTCCTACCACCACTTCTCGACCGCCTAGCTGATCTCCACCACCTCACGGATCGAGGCCTAGCATGTGTTTGTCGTGTTTGTTGTAATTTCCCTTTCGAACATGTTTGTTTGTGACCGCCTATTTGCTTTTAGCAAAAACACTTTTCCGATTGTGGTTTGGGTTTAACTCTGGTATCAGAAGCACTTAACAACCAAAAAAGCCAGGCTATCAAAAGAATGTACAATTCAAAGAGTTAAAATTCAAACATTAGTCTTTTCAAAAATTGGGTTAACCCTTATACCAATTTTAACACCCTTAAACCATATGCATTTGAGAAGAAATACTAATGAATGAATGGCTTAAAAAAATTTTTCTTGTAAAACTTTGTGAAAAGTGCTCATCAAACTATTTCAATCTTGGCTGATTTCCATTTGGTTAACCCTTTCAATACCTTAGGATATTGTAATGTAACTTTTCTTGCATATCTCACATCTTGTATATTTAAGAGATCAACTGAAATGTTTAGTAGCTAATTTCCCTCATTCATCACCAAAATTTAAGAGACTTTTATATCGCTTTTATTTTAAACCTTTATATTTGTGCCAAACAAAACATAGTGGAGCTTTATAAAGCTCGATTTGTTCAGGTGCATCTATGAGATCAAGCAGTGGGTGACCTTGCTCTTAAATCAATATTGTATAAATAGTTCAATAAATCAATTTTAGTGATCAATTGAAATATTTAGTAGCTAATTTCCCTTATTCATCACCAAGATATAAGAGACTTTTATATCAAAGCTTTTATTATAAACCTTTATATTTGTGCCAAACAAAACTTAGTGGAGCGTTATAAAGCTTGATTTGTTCAGGTGCATTTGTGAGATCAAATAGTGGGTGCTCTTGCTCTTAAATCATATTGTATAAAAATTTCAATACTCCATAGGACTTCATAAATTCTAACTAAATTGTTTCCTCGTTTCAATACTTCAAATAACCTTATCCCCAACATATTTGGTAGTGTTAGTTCGATAAATACACATTTCCAAAAAATGGGTTATCTTGATCCATGGGCTATAAAATGTCTTCATTGACCTAAAAAAAAAAGAAACAGAAATGTGTGTTTGATGATGACACCTTCAATGAAGAACAATTTATTTTATTCTCAGGAAGAAATAATATGTCCAAATGTTAAAGATATTTTCTAGAGATAATAAAGGAATAATCCACAAAAAACACTGTAGATGAGGAAAAGGAACATGGTTGAAAAATTGCTATGTTTGTCATTTGTTAGCTCACAAATAACATAGCTCAAATTTTCAGTATTGATTTCCTTACATAGTAAAGAAACATTATTTTAAGAATAATAAATTATGGGTAACCAAGGCAGGTGTCAAAGCCAAGTCTTTTTTTATTGAATTTAAGGGGACTTGAAAGAAGAGATAATACTGAAGTCGTAAGACACATTCTTGATCAATTGATTTCTCAAGGTAATAGAAACCAAATCCTTCTTTAACAAGTTAATTGTAATCTTTATGCCCGTTCTTGAAACACACAATTTAAAGGATAAAACACAACGTTAGACTTAGAATCTTTAGTTTGATTCTGAATGGATATGAAGTTGGTAAATAAGTTAGGTGCATATACAACATTTTCAATTTTAAAGGATTTGTTTATGAGAAAATCTCTTTGATTGACAATTATTATCAAAGATCCATGAGAGATGATGTTGTTTTTCTTGTTGCTAGGACAAGAAGTGTGTAAAAAAAATATATGCCAAGAGACGTCATATGATTTGCAACACTTGAATCAATAATCAAAGAGTTAAAAATTGAAAGACACAAATTCTAGAAATCAGATAAAGAATTTGGCAAATTTGTGAAGTACCCCAAATTTCACATCCCAAAATTCAATCGAATTATTTTTATAAGGTTCTACATGTCAAATCGAACAATTCGTTACAAAGAATTGTATGTAATTATGTTTGGATTGAGGAATATAAAATCTGAAAGTTATAAGTTTAATTAAAAAAATTAATTTATCTTCATTATTTTCCTAATCCCTCCCTAAATCCCACCTCTTTACTGTTTACAGCCGATTCCCCACTTTCATGGGCATGCAGCAGTGGGATGAGATCAAACAATTGAGGTTTCACGATAGCCCTGCTTGAACCACTATAGTAGCCTGGACTGGAAGACCCGCAGGGAAGCCGCAGCTCACGATTCTGAGTTCCGAAGATATTTTGATGTGTATGGATCCCTCTTTCATGCTAATTGAGACGTTCATTTCCTTCCTCACACTTCTGTTTTGATATTGTCTTGATTTCATGCACTTTTACTTATGATAGTGGTCAGAGGCGCCAAACTTGTGTAGGAAGTGCCGTAAGTGTCAGAAGTGTCAATAGTCGTTTGCGAGCATCCGTAAGGGTTTTAACATAAAATCAGCAAAGGGGAAGGGAAGATTGAGATGTTTGGATGATTTGGGGAGAAAAATAGGCATATCAGAAGGGCGGACTTATGCCGAGAGTCTGTTTGAGGTATGTTTTAGGCGAATAAGTTATGTTTTTGGTTGAATCACAAAACGAGCGAGGATTTCAAGAATTCCTACGATGTCTACAATTTTAAGGTTGTTTACACGATGTGGCGAGCTCGAGACGAGCGTGTAAGAACTCGTGGTAGGGCTGCTCTGTCAAGTCAGATTAAATAATCTTGTGCTAATTAATCAAAATAATTTTATATAGGTTTTCATATGATTTCTCGTTTGACACGAATGCATTTAAAATTTCCTGCATATTGTGTAAGAATACCTGCACTGAGTGTATGAATGCAAGCTGATTTTTCTTACGAAACATGTGATATTATTACGTCATGATACATATGAATATGCTTACAAAACTAATTATCTGCAGATATTTATTTGCTATCACTCATGCATGTAATGCATGAAATGCCTATGAATGTTTATTATAAGTATTATGCTTTAAGAAATGTCACAAGAAATGTTATGGGTAGACTATTATATAAATGTTCGCAAGTACAATATACACTGATGTGGTATAACTCCTGGTGTTCAAATGATGATGAAACTCTTGGAAACCGTAGTGATCAGATAGTGAGAAAGTGTTGTTGGTATCAAAGAGACTATTGATTATTGTTATGTTGATGGGACCAGCCTCTATCGATAGTTTCCATGGCCTTTGGGACAAGGTGACAACCTATGATATGAAAGGACATGAAAATAGTTGAGGCCTATACATTAAGTAGAGTCATTAGTGTCGGTCAACTTTTTGATAGATTTGAAAATATGGTATAAGAAAAATAATTTTTGAAATTTAATTTAATATAATAGATATATAGTTTGGGTTTTGAAAGTAGTATGTTTTAATTTTTGAAAAATGAGACCAAATGGATCTAATTTGTCCAATAGTTTGCATAATTGTGCCCGATACCGCGAATACTACACCCAAAGATAAGTGTAGATCTCGGCATTGTTTGATGGTAAGACTCGATTAAATAAACTATAGAATCTATGAGATTCGGTTTGGCCTGCGAACCTTTTATGTATGACCGACAAAATCCCCTATTTAATACAAAAATTAAATAAGATTTATTTTACCTGGGTTCCAAGTTCCCTATAGAGGCAAGCCCCTATAGTTAATTACATCCCAAGTGACGGGAGTCACTTGAGAAAACTCTCGATAATGATTCTAGTCTTCAAGAATTCAAGGTTCAGGTTTTCAAGGTAGGACGTGGAAAAAACAAGTGAAAGTGTCTCAAGTGAGAACAATTCTTTCAGGAGTCCAAAGGAAGTAAAGGGTAAGGGATGTCATAGATTCCGTGGAGAATCCTCAGTGACCTCCTAAACTATCCTACTGTGTGGTTGCATTTTAGAGATGATATTAATTAAGTGTTTGTTAATTAAGTGTTTGATCCTAGTGTTTGATCCTACCAATTTTATTATTTGGGACTTACATATGCATAACACTCGATTATGCAAATAGCCTGCAGAAATAAGAGCGTTTACGTCGTGTCACACGACAACCTCATAACCTAAGGCGGGTTACGACTTACGCTGCACAACATGGCTGTATAGCGGCCTAAAAAGGGAGTGTGAGGATTTATGTCGCGCTAGGCGAGTTACCTCGAAGCCCTATGGGTTGTCATTATACTAGGAAGGGATAATGCTGAAAAAGATCCTCTTGCTGCTCGGTCTGAATTCCTCGCCGTGCTGCCCACAAAGTTGGCTCCAAGTTCCTGTCGTCGCGACGACTTCAAGGTTTAAGTGTTTGGGATTGGTGATTTGTGCTTTTTAGTTTTGGTGTAAATGTTTGGTTTTGTTTCGATTTTGATTTCAATTCTAGTTTTGCATGCAGAGTAGTCGAATTGCAGTTAAATAAAATATACTTAAAGTACTTGAAAGGATACTTAAAAGGTAAAATGCAGTAAAGTAAAATGTTGTAGATAAACTGTAAAAGCGTACCTGGGCATCTGCTATTGTTGTGTGATCATAGTATGATTTGCAGCATATTTAAACAAACTTGTAGGAAAAATAAATAAGACAAGAAAATTCAACATGAAAGTCATAAAAACGAGTAGTAGAAATCACGAGCAAAAGAAACCTGTAACCACATATGACAGCTCAGGACTAGGTATAAGACATTGGTAAAAGTGGGGGCTCAAAGCTGGACTATGTGCTTCCCGACCTTGAGTAAGAGTTGCTAACTCGACAATCTACAGGAGGTAGTTCTTAACCTCAATCCAAATAACTAACCTTTATAAATTTTCATAGAAAAATTATTTGATTTTCATGCAAAAGCTATTGTTTAAGTCTTTTTTATGCAGAAATCTTTTTAACATGCAAAATGGATTTTTATTTTATTTTTGTAAAAATTTTGTAAAGTCGTACAGTCCACGGGCTAGTCACTCTAATCGTGCTAGAACTACTGACAACCTAAGAGTGTCGGGGCAACGATCCCACCAAGAATCGACAAATAGTATCATTAGTTCTTCCATCTCCCTTATTGAAGATCTTTGAGGTAGGAGATACTATTCTAATAATCTAACCTCGTATCCCTCATTTAAGCACCCATGAGCAATATCGTCATCGCCCTCGCCACCTAGACCCTAGACTTATCCTAGTCCGATGATCCATATGTGACTTTAAGAAATTTTCCCAATTGCCAGGAGGATTTGAGTGTAATATTCAAACTCAAATCCCGATGCATTGGGTTTCATTATAGGTTAAGTCATTATGAGAATTTCACTGTTGATTTAATTAGAGAAACATGAACTACGTCTCAGTGCATCCTGGTGTCTAGTGTCTTGATCAGTTTGTGAATCAGGGTCAAGTGCCAAGTTTCATTATTTATTCATAAATTAGGTGAATGAACGCTCACCTAAGGTGTGTTCTTAAAATCTCGAAAGTTTATGCTGAGAATTAGGTGGATGGACTCTCACCTAAGGTGTGCTCCTAAAATCTAGAAATCTAGGAAGCCTATGATCTAGGAAGCCTATGCTGAAAATTAGGTGGATAGACTCTCACCTAGGGTGTGCCCCTAAAATCTAGAAGTCTATGCTGAGAATTAAGTGGATGGACTCTCACTTAGGGTGTGCTCCTAATATCTAGGGAGACCATGCTGAGGATTAAATGGATGGACTCTCACCTAGGGTGTGTTCCTAAAATCTAGGAAGACCATGCTAGCTAGGAAGCCCATGCTGAGGATAAGGTGGATGGACTCTCACCTAGGGTGTGTACTTAACCTCCAGGAAACCTACACTTTAACTTATGCTTAAGGTGATTTAAGATTTTCTATATCTTTCAATTAATTAAATCATCAATCATCAACTTTATGACTTAACCATTTAAAAATAAACAAAATAAAAGAAGAAGGCCGATCCACTTCCAAAACTAGCAAAGCTGAAAAATGGGAAAAAAACAATAAGTAAATCGACCTAAAAGCGTTGAAATGATAATCAAATGAAATTCAAAACAGTGAATAAAATTCTCCAAATCCGGCCCCAAAATAATAAATAGAGTTATCAAACTCAACCCCAAAACCGTAGGCAAAACTCTCAAAATCAGCTCCAAAATAGTGCCAAAATGGTGCCCAAACAGTATTAAAACTATGTCAAAATTGACCCACGCGATGCCCCCAACAACATAACCACGTTCCAAATAATACCAAATAACTCTCACAATACCCCAAAAGCTCTCACAGTGCATACAACAATTAACAGTTTTATTATCCTCACAGCGCTTGCAACAGTTTTATTATCACCGAACAACATTTATATAGGCCCAAACGACGACTACAGCACCCAAGCAATTTCTAATAACAGTTTCTAAGCTCCGACAACATTTATAACAGCTAACAGCTCCCCCAAACAGCCATCTATAAGAATGGACAGCACCCAAACCACTACGTACAACAGCTAACGACTATCTTCAGCAGTTAAATAACTACCTAAAACAGTCCAAATCTCTATTTCAACATCCAAACATTAATTTCAGACTCTCTATAACACTCCAAACATTAACTCCAGCAATTGTAAGTTAACTACAGCATTTATATGACCCCAAACAGCAACAACAACACCCAAACAACTTCTATATGAATTCGAACATCAACATGAATTCGAACATCAACGAACATCAACTTCATGGGTCTAAGCAACAA
This sequence comes from Phalaenopsis equestris, assembly GCF_001263595.1. Lineage (NCBI taxonomy): Eukaryota > Viridiplantae > Streptophyta > Magnoliopsida > Asparagales > Orchidaceae > Phalaenopsis > Phalaenopsis equestris. Next base: position 352,671 of record NW_018165403.1, read on the forward strand.
CTACAGCACCCAAACAACCATCCTAAGCTTCCTACAGGTTTAAACAACAATTCTAAACATCTGAGCAGCACCAGACGACCATCCTAAGCTCCTAATCAGCGCCAAACCGGCACCTAAAGTGGTTCTAATACAACACGTAAAACAACTCCAAACGACATATGTTAAGCCAACAAATCGGCGGAAGTGTAGGGCGAAGATCAGTAAAAACGACAAGCTAGAATGACATCTCGATCATTTTTCAAGATAACAATAATATCGATTCACTGACCAAGAAAAGTTAAATGAAGATTTGCGCTCATACCCCACAATTCGTATGTATTAACATTTCCAACACTTAAAACTTTATAAATTTATAGGAACCAATTCATCCTTATCACATAAAAACCTATCAACTTAATTTTTAAACAGTGAAACACACTTTTTTCATGCATAGGTTTAAAATACCAAAGTGCATTTCATGTAAATATTAAATTTCAAGTGTGAGATATGTAAATACATAATGTTAGTGTGCTAGGTATATAAATGTCCCCCAAAGAAAGATATAAAGCATAAAAATGAGCTAGAGAAGTGTTAAATCAGTCATTGAGTCAAGTCCATCTCAACATTGGTTGATAAAAAAAATTAAACAGAACCTTAGCTTTGCTGCAGCTTTAAATTTAAATATATTTAGCTTTGATACAAGGTTAAGATTGAATACATTTAACTTGTACTTTAACTTGTATCCAGAGTTTGGATTTAAACAGAATTTAAGTTGTACTTAAATACATGTTTAAAGCTAAATGTATTTAAATATAAAACTTCACACTGTCAAAGCTAAATGGAATTCTATCTATATTTAAATACTAATTATGTTTAGCTATTTAAATTTAAATAGAACTTTGGCTTTGACCAAACAGATTCATCATTTTTTCCATCAAAATTTGCATCCAAACTACATAGAGAGGATAGTTAAATCTTGTACGCAGTTATTGAAGAATAATGGTAGATTTACATGCATAGCACACAAAAACTTATATACATTTACATATCTAATATTCAGACTTTAATTTTGACATACTTATTTCTTTACCTTTTTTTTTATATAGAAAAAGAAGTATTTTAACTGTAAAAGATAGGTAAATATATTATCCTATTGCAACAAATTTTGTGTGAAAGTTTCAGGTGTTAGACATGTAAACACACATGAATTGAGTGGACATGTACACAAATCTTCCTATATGGATTGTATTGTATAAATAAGATGAGCAAACATGGGAATAAAACAAGACGTCGTTGCCCGATTATTGCAATTGCTGAGGTTTTGTGCTCCAAACGTTTCGACAGCTCCAAGAAATCGTGTTCCCCTGCTACCTCCGATTTGGGTAGGAGTCGAGGAAGAGAGGAGACGTGATACGCGGCTTCGGTGCGGGAGACGGGATCGGGCAAGGAACAGGTTTCTTCGACGCAGAAGGATCGCTGGAAGGAAGTCCTGTCGAGCGAGGGAGATGAGCAGGAACAAGCGGGGATTTCGTTCGCTGCCGAGGAAGGAGACGAGCGGGAGCAGAGGATCTCGTTCGCTGCCGAGGAAGGAGACGAGCGAGAGCGGAGGATTTCGTTCGAATCAAAGGCCGCCAGCCGAGGTTCTCGTGAGCGAGAAAGAAATAGGTCTGCTGGAGAAAGAGACGTTACAGGACAACATTGGCGGGGAAATTAATGATTTCCTTTCGTACAAACGATTTAATTAGAAAATAATAACATTCAAATATTTTCAATCAATACGAGTCTTAAATAACCCGCCTGAATTTTGAAATTTAAAATTCAAAATCTGTGAGCTGGTGCCTAGCCCGAGTCGAACCTGGGTTGAGCCTGGACCCGCGTCCCGCCAAAAGAATGAGCATCGATTTTTGTGCCAATTTTCTCGTGCGGGAAATGTGACAATATGGGTATCTTTTCCTACTAAAATTGGTGTTTCGGGCGCGTCGGTGTGGTCCTTTTCGCCATTCGGGGTCATCCGGACGAGTTTGCCGACGAGCGAGTCGATTTAAGTCAAATACGTGTGGGGTGAA
>NW_018165403.1:354725-392626 GCF_001263595.1 Phalaenopsis equestris
AGCGAGTGCGTGAACCGCGAGTGCGTGAACCGCGACGTTCGCGAGTGTTCGAGTCATGGCGGGTTCACCTATGGCCGTCTGATCCTATGGGAACTCATTTTCGGGCCCTTTACATGTTAGTTTTTAGCCCTTGCAACTAAAAGTCGAGTGCTTGGGACTACTCATGCGAGTTCTTCACAAAAATGAGTCAAGTGGTTCGAAGTTCTATGGGAGGTGGGCTCCATTACTAGTCAGCTAGGATGGTCAACAAGGGACTCCTAAGGCTAGATTTGAGGTTCATGGAGTAGGAAACTAAGGCCTCAGTAAAAATGAGGTCAACAATTAGTAAAAAATAACATCAATAAAATGACATTTTATGATTAGATATGATAAAGAACTTACGAACATACTTATGAATATGTCTTTGATTATACTTATGATTTCATGTTTATACATCAGTCTTGATTTTTATACTACCTGTTTTTCTTTAAATGTCTATATAATTCTAGCATTTTGTGACTTGTGTGTAAACAAGTACAACTATATATGAGTATACAAGTTTCTTTTTTATATATAAAATCTTATTTTAACATTGATTATTTCGCTGAGATCTTTGCCGCTCTTCGTTGTTGTCTTTCAGAAAAGGACAATTGGCACCAGAATGAGTATCCATATGTGACTTATACAGCTTTTACTTTTAGTTTGGGAGCATTTACAATCTTTTGGGTACGTATTTTATTTATGTTAGATTTAACAGCTCTGTATTATTGTTTTGATGATATGATTTTCCACACTTCCAAATAAGAATATGAATATGAATGAATTATGACATGCAAAACATCACGTATGTTTGCGGCAATTTAGTTAGACTAGTTTATCACCCATTGGATCCTGATTCTACAATCCGTCTCTATCACACCTCAGTTGACCATTATAGGGCGGCCCAGTTGGGGTGTAATAAAAATGGACATATCAGAGAATTTAGAAGTTGGAGAAGTGGGAGTTGTACTTGATAATGCTCGAGTACAAGTACTTGTAATAATTCTATTCTAGTTATCCTAGCAAGGTTTTTTAGGTTTTCTATTTTTCCGTGCAGAACTTCATGTGTGATTCTTTGTTGTCATCTTCTTCCACAATTTACATGTCTACTCTTCTGCACGTTTTCTTTTTGTTATCTGCTACTTATTTTGTGGTTTGTCATGAAGTTTCTAGTATCTTTTCTTTATATGCCTAGCCTTTTTGCAATGTTTCAAAGCATTTTTATTGACCAATTTTACTAGGGTCAATCGCTTGTAGTTTTCAATAAGAGAGGGCTTAAGGTAAAGTTCTTGATGTTCAAGCCTTGAATTTCCATGGCCGAAACTTCCATGGGTTTGTTAATAATTATGATTCCCCTACTTCATTCTTTGATTCAAATAATGGCGACGACCTCATTTAGTAGTGTTAAATGTCTTGCATATAATTTTTCGCGTCAAACCTAACATTAGTCTAGTAGGAAAATTAATAGTTGATTTTTTTTCAATAAATTTTTTAAGAAGTCAAGTTTTTTCTGCTTTCCATTTAGATGCATTTATACTGATTCAAGCCTTTTGACAGGCCTTGCAATGAATTATAATAATCTGGGATGGATTGCCTTTCCTGCTTTGTAGATAAGATCTTGGACTTAATAGATTTATGCATTAGTAGACACTTAGAACATGTTTAATTACCATATAACATATTTTCTTTGTTGAATGATGAATATCCATGTATCACTCATCTCAGGAACCACAGAGTTCTATAACCATGACATTATCCTAGAGTCTTTTTGCTGGGGTTCGGTGCCAAGTAAATAACCCAACCATTTCTTTTGAAGAAATTGATTGGGAAACCATATGTTTATGAATGTTTATTGAAATCACTAGAGGGGAAGAGGAGGCAACTTGGATTGATATCGGAGTTACCCAAAAAACAATAGGAAAACAATATTATCACTGAAATCAATAGGAAATTACGACCGAACACAACCGAAATCTGAGGTAGCAACAAACACGACACTAACTCCAACTAGGGCTAGATCGAAGGTGATGGTCGGTGTGAGGGTCCAAAAGGTGGCTTGGTAATGGAAAAGGGCCGGCTGATGAGCAGAAACAGCAAGGCGGCTGTTTCAAGTTCCCCGGACAGCCAGCAAGCAAGCAACGGAAATTGATGGGGAACAGCTGTCCTGGACTATGGCAACAAGAGGAAGGCAGCTGCTGCAAGGGCGGAGGGCTGGGACAACGGGCTAGCAGCGACCCTTTGCTGTTCAGGGACGTGGCAGCAAGTAGGGAGTGCTGGAACAGAGGCGGCAGCAGTTAAGAATATCTGGGATAGGCATGAATCAGCAGGCAGGGCTTGGAGGAGTGACTGGGACGGCTGGTACAGGCAGGAACAGCAGTTCCTTGTGGTTTCGGATGGGGGTGGAACGAAAAATACTGCAGGAAGAACAGTAAAGACCAATGTTCCATGCGGCTGCAATAGAGAAGGGTGGCAGGGAGCAACGGGGAGCGACGTGGGAAGGATGCAAAAAGAGTAGGGGGAAAAATAATAAACACCCCAGGAGCGAGTACAGCCTAACCACCACTTGACCATTGGATACAACTCTCGAAGGGAAAAGCAAAGACGGTAACTATCCCGAACAAACATATGCAAAAACTGAAAATCCAAACCATAACACAATGCATATATAGGAAAAATAAAAATAAACGTATTCAAAATTAGAAAGAAATTAAAAGAACGTCATTTGGTTCGACTCTAATCATCGGGTGTGATTTTCACATCAGCAAACGCCTGTGACAATCTTTCCTTCAAATGAGCATATTGCATTAAATAAAAAGGAAGTTACAAAAAATTACAAAAGTAGGTCAAATGACCCAGACAAAAGAGGCCTTATCATCACAAAGAATGACAAGAAGATCTGATGATTCGGGGGCATATCAAAAGAAAAACTATGCGTAATAGCCCTTTGGGCACAAAAGTGGGCAGCCCGATTGAGCTCCCTAGGGACAAAATGAAATACAACACGTCTAAGAGAAAATCAAAGGTATCACACAACTTTGGGTTGTCATTCCACGTCTTTTGGTTGAGCAAGTTCCTCATATAGTTGATGATGTTAGCATTATCACCTTCAATGATAAGCCCTTCAGCCTCAAGCATCGAAGGTTCCATAGGAGATTTGATAGCCGCGATAGCTTGTAGCTCCACAAACCCACTGTCCCAATGAAAGAATTGTGATCTCGGCGCATAACCTATTTCATCGCGGATGGTTACACCAAAAGCCAGCACGACCATTGGGGAGAAGCGCACCATCCATTTTTGCCTTAATCCATCCCGGGAGGGAGGGGGTGGGGGAGCACCAGAAATGAGGGAACAACAACCTATCAAACTTGCTAGTGTTCCGGTTCTCTGGGATGGGGAAGACATTAGTCTTAGTTAAGGCTTCAATCTCCGAAGCTGCAAAAATTGAAGGGGTAGCAAAGAACCGCCCATGCTTCTTGTTGTTCCTTACACGCAAGCACTAATGAATAGTATGATAGTAAATCCGAGCAATCAAAATCATGCTCACAAGTTTCTTAATAAAATCATCAAAGGAATCAAATTGCGAAGCCATAAACATTCTTTTGAGGTTGGGAGAGCTTCGACCTCATTTGTCGAAGCTTTTGGCTCTTGATAGTCTGGAGACTGGTTGGCCATGTTGAAGGTGGAGGAAACATTGACATTCCAAAGTACATCCTGATAGAAAAAATATTCATCTTCTTTTAGCAAACCCAAAATTGGAACTACATATGGATGGGTATCCTCAAGAACCAAGCCTGGAGCTATTAAATATTTAATTGGTTTCTTCCACTCCTCTTACTAGTCTATGTGTATCTGATAAACAAGTACATAAGGAGGAATCAATTTTAGGAGAAAAATTTGTCAATAGCAACCACTTTGGAGAGGTCATTTCTTCTCTGGTGGAAACGAATCGCATTGTAGGATGTTATTTCTCACAAAACCCTTAAGGTGATTTCCAACACATTGTTTCATCTATCATGTCTGTTCATCTATGAAAGGTGCATATTGCATTAATAAAGTAAAAAAATGGTTACAAAAAAGTTCCCAAAAAGCCAAAAAACCAAAAGAAAACTATGCCCCATGGGCATTTACAATGTGGGCACTATCCTACTGTAAAATCAAAAAAAGACTGCCCCTTGGGCATTTACAATGTGGGCACTATCCTGCTGTAAAACCGAAAAAAGAGAATCATGTACATTTACATGATGTAAAAGAAAATCCCCATCTAATGCCATCCTTGCACAAGTATGAGCTGCTAAGTTGCTATCTCTATTCTTATGTTGAAACAAAACTTGCTTAAATCGAAGCAAGAAACCAATGTTTGGATTGTCAGGAAGCTGAATTTGCCACACCTTCTTGTCCATCATGTTTCAACAAAAGTTGATTACATTATAGTTATCTCCTTCAATGATGATTCATGTACCTTCAAACATCCATTCCTCAATCAACATATGGAGACAAAAGATTGTCTTAATTTCCACAAGTGTGTTGTCCCATGTTATGGATTTGTGTATTGCAGCACTGATAAGATGCCCCGTTTTGTCACCAATAATGGGGGGGGGCTAGTCTTGTTGAATAGCGCCCCATTGCTCCAATTAGAAAGGAAAATAAGGTTGAGGAACACTTTGAGCAAATTCGAAGCAATCGTCAGATTTGGCATGCTTTCTAGCATTCCTAGACTGCCAACAGAGGTAAACCTCATTGCAAGTTAGTCTCATCAAGGGGATACATTTGCTGAAGATATTGTGGAAGCAAGCAATGATTTCGTTGAAATTATGGTACTTTGGGACATTTAATCCCCAGGCTATGAGTTTGTGCAACACTACAAAAAACAAACAATTAGAGGAAATATGAATGTTGTCTTCCACACCTTTTCATCTCCAAGAGCAATGCTGTGAATCCGAAAGGACGCGTAAAGCCAGCCAATGATTTGTGAGAATTACGCCAAGGCTAATCATCTATCGATGGGTACACAACATAACTGATTTTAATACCCAAATGACTTCATACAGTCTTCTAGAAGTGACCCAAAATCTCATCTCTTACATGTTGGATCTCCCTTAGTATAGGCAACTCAAAAAGTAAACTATATATCTGAAAAGTTTAATACTCTTATCTGGGGTTGTCGCTTTCTCGAACTCATGACTGTCTTAGACAACCAATGCTACTCAGTTTGAACTACGTGCATCTTTCCCCAATAAGTTGGAAGCTGATACTCCTTTGTGTCCTCACCTTCTTCAGTATCTACTGTGTTAGTGTCCATTTCTTCAATATCTCTCTGCTCAGTGAAATAGGTTGTACTTTTATTTGGGCAATCTGATGCACCGTGGAGCTTGTGTGACAGCTTTGGGAATGCTGGTTGAATCCACCTATTCTCCACTCTGAATAAGTTCCTCATGCAGGATCGGCTTGGATGCTCGATTGGGTGTACTCTTGTTGCTTGATCCTGGGATTGAACTTTGCTGATGAGATGTGGCATTTACTCGGTGATGTTGCCCAGAGTACATGTCCTATCTGTAATGAACTGGTAGGTGTTTGCGCTCATCCCTTCATTTTCTCTCAGGTAGTGATTTTGTCACGTCCTCTTCGTCTCTCCCTCTTCAGATTCTCCTAACACGAGCCACTTTCTTCAATTGATAATAGAGAGCTTTACTTTTCTGTCAGTTGGCACCTCCTTGTATTCAAATATCCTCTTGACGATTTGCAACCACTCAATGAAGTCATCTAAATTCATTTGAACCTCAAAATCCGATATATCCGCTTTGACCCATAAGTATATGTATCCTCTAACGGGCACTTCCTCTCTCAGTTTCCTCTAATATTGAATCCGGAAGCATCGTAGTTGATCATCCTCTTCATTGAAATAATCCCTACGGAAGGGATTCAGATGTTCTTCTCACTCTCCTCGGATCTCGCTATAACGGTCGGTGATGACCTCTCTATGGTTCCTTTCCTCAATTTCAACGAGTTGTTGCAGCACTCGACGGAGTTGTCACTTTATCTCTTCCATGGTAAACTCTTGATCGACATTCAACTCTTGTTTCCTCGATGGCATGATTAGGTTTTGGGTATGGGTAAATGGGATAGAGTATATGGGAGTGATATTGGGTGAGAAAGTTGGGTTAGGCAGAGGGATAGGAAAATAGGATTAGGGTCAGGCTATCTGTGATAGCAAATGATATCGAAGTTAACCAAAACAACAATAAGAAAGCGAGTATTGTTACTAAAATTACTAGAAAATCATAACCAAATACAACCGACATCTGAGATAGCAACAGACACAACACTAGCTCCAACTAGGGCAGGATCGAAGAGTGGAAAAGGACCAATTGGCAAGCAAAAACAACAAGGCGGCTGCTTCAAGTTCCCCAGACAGCAAGCAAGCAATGGAGATTGATGGGGATACTGTCCTATACGATGGCAAAAAGAAGAAGGTGGCGACTGCAAGGGTAGAGCACTGGGACAACAACTCCTTGCTGTTCTGGGTGGTGGCAGCAAATAGGGAATGTTGGAACAGCAGCGGTGGCAGATATGGATAGTTGGGATACATCAGGCAGGACTTTGAGGAGTGACTGGGGAGATTGGAACATGCAGGAATAGCAGTTCCTTATGGATGGCGGGAGCAAACAGGGAAGAGGAAAACAGCAGCTGGTAAGCAAAAAAAACTGCAGGAAAAACAGTAAAGATCACTGTTCCGGGAGGCTGCAACAGAGAAGGGCTTTGGGTAGCGACGGGGAGCAATGTGGGAAGGATGTGGAAGGGGTACAAGGAAAGATAATCACCATCTCGTGAGCGAGATACAGCCGGAGAACCACTCAACCCTTGAGTACAGCTCTCAAGGAGAAAAATAGAGATGTCGGATGCTGTCACGGAAAAACATAAGCATAAACTGAGAATTCAAACCTTAATACAATGCATATATAGAAAATGATTAAAAAGAAATAAATAATAAAAGGAAATGTGCTAAAACTTAGAAATAAATTAAAAAGATGTCGCTTGGTTTGACTAGATCGTCAGACGTGATCCGCGGCCTAACTGACGCCCGCATCATGGATATACACTGAAATTTTGTATTCCTTTCAAAATTCTTCAATGGGAAGCCTTCTCAAACAAATAAAAACAAAAGCTCAATAAATAACAATTAAATCAATGAAGTACACAAGAATGTGTGAATATGGTATAAGTTAATTGATAAAACAAGTGAACATTTGAAGTAATTTGCTCAATGTGAATTGATAAAGAACTTACACAAGTGTCAATACAAGAGACGGTAAGGTAATCGCAATCTATCCACTTTAGTTGGCACTAGAGCATAAGAATATGAATTGACATTCATGCACAAGAAATTAACTAACATGCTGATAAATTTTTAGACATAATATCTTTTTGAATGTTTGGCACCTAGCCGACAGACATCGACGCTAGGGTTGCAAATGAACCAATGCATTTGATGAACAACTTCAACTCAACTCGACTAAGGCTCAATCATGTCCATTCAAATTAGTAAACAAACAAGTTCGAACAATTTTTAAAAGCTCGGAGCTTATACGAACTGAACATGAACATAGTCGAACTTATTCGTTTATGTTCACAAATAAAATCGCTTGATGTTCAACAAATAACTAATTAAATACTTGATATTAAGCTCGATAATAACTCATATTATATGATATATTTTTTAAATAAAATTTAATTAGTTATAAATTATTTATTATAGATTTAATAGTAATATATTATCGTATCAATATTATTTTTAGTTTAATTATTAATTATATATTTAATTTATTAATAAGAGAATGGTAATTTCAAATGAGATATTTACAGTTAAAAAGCGTGTCATAAAACATTTCTTTTGTAGAGTTTTCATAACCTTGAATATAATGAGTTTATTTTTTATGAACATCACACAGCAATTACTAACAACATCAATATGGATTACATTATTGCGATTATTTTCTTATTAATATGATAAAGTATATGATAATTCCTATAACATTTAAATCGATTTAGTTCTTTCACTTGCGGAATTTGAACTGGCGTAGTCCTATCAATAAGAATTATGTAGTTAGGTAGTAAAGTTTAAAGATATTAGAGTTCATAATCAACAAATTAGTAGCTGCGATTAGAATTACAAAATTATTTATTAAATTTTTTATATCAAAATCTAGACTCTCATTTGAATTTTTAGCTTGTTTAAATACTCATTCACTTATCCTAAACAAATCAAGTACAAACATTGAAAAAGTTAAATAGATCAAACTTGAACAATGTATAAAAGATCGACACAAGCTCAAGCCAAACATGAAAAACTTATAATTATACCAAGTCAAGTCCGAACAATAATATACTCGGCTCGACTTAGCTTGACTCGATTATAGCCCTAATAGATGCAAAACCTAAACAAAGATCAAACTACACAAAATTTGAAACCATCCATTCCATGAAGTAGGCGGAGAAATTTTTATGCAATATTGATTTAAGAGCAAGAGCACCCACTACTTGATCTCACAAATGCACCTGAACAAATCGAGCTTTGTGAAGCTCCACTAAGTTTTGCTTGGCACAAATTTAAAGGTTTATACAAAATTGATCTCTTAAATAGACAAGAACTCTTGTACGTAACTAGTTTATGAATTAAAACAACTTCTACCAATATTATTTTGAAACATTCTTTTGAAAAAGGTGAGCCCTTGTGATAGCAAGTGGTGATTCTCATTTTTATCACTCCATATTCTTGATATATATGTACACAAGATGACTCGTGACTTGGTACTATTTATGATAAAAGGAAATGGATAAAATCATCCTTGATATTATTGGATCCAACTTTTTTATTTCAACTCTAAATTAATTTTGATCTTGTTGTAAAATGTTTGAACAATTTTACTAAAATCATTTCTGACTTTCCTAAAAGGATCATGACAGTGCATACAATTATCGATATAAGATACAAGTACATACAATTATCGATAAAAGATACAAATCATCAAGCCCTTGAGATGCTAGATGCAATGACTAGTCTTTATATATCATTATAAATGAAAAAAAAAGGTTCTTTCATCAGTTATGGGAAAGTTGGTGCATTTGTACTTTAGAATTCACGAGCATCACAATAAAATTCTTTGAATTAAAAAGAAAAAAATATCCTTGAGAACAATAAATGGTGAGTGATGAAGAAATAGGTGTTGAAACAATAATTTTCTTTATTAGAAGTATGGATTTTTACAAAGTAGATAATATTGAAGATCATATGATACTTTCTAAGCAACTGGATTCCTCTGAGTGGGTACCAATCATCCCTTTTTCAGCAAGTTCAATCAATTGAATCAATTCTTATTATTGAACCCATAGAGGGAAATATCGACCCTGCAACAACTAAAAGGAATCTTAGTAACAAAGGTGTAATAACTTACACTAAATATCATCATAACAAAAATTTTTCTCATAATCACTGAATCTTCCTTACTAACGTACATATCACTGCTTCTATCCTTTCAATATTCTTTGAGACATTAAGTAATGATAATTAAAGTAATGATAAGAAGATGGAGATGAAAGCTCTTGGAAAAGAAATAAAAATAAAACATGAGAATTTGTATGTTGTATGAAAAAAAAAAAACATGTTCAAATAATGCTATGAAGAAGGAAATGGAAGGCTTCAATTTTTTTTCTTTTTTTTATTTTTCTTTTTTTGTATATATTTGACACAAATACTAAATAACATCGTCACTTGTTCATATCATAACAAAAAAATTTTCTCATAATCATTGAATCTTCCTTACTAACCTACATATCACTACTTCTATCCTTGCAACATTCTTTGAGACATCAAGTAATGATAATTAAAGTAATGATATGAAGATGGAGATGAAAGCTCTTGAAAAAGAAATAAAACATGAGAATTTGTATGAAAAAAAGAACATGCTCAAATAATGCTATGCTATGAAGAAGGAAATGGAAGGCTTCAATTCTTTTTTACTTTTCTTAAATTTTTATTTTTTTGTATATATTTGATACAAACAAAAACAAGTTTGGATAGGTTTTTTTTGTTCGTATTAAATATTGCATAAGTTGATTTCTACAACGGTGGCAACGGCGAGCCAACAATAAGGTAGCGGCAATAAGCCATTGTGTGTGTGTTGGGGGTGTTGGGGCTGAATGGTAAGGACAACAATCATATGTGTTGCAATGGTGGGATGGCAACAACCAACAGGGTGGCAATGGCCAGTGTATGAGATAGAAAGCTTTTGAGTCCATAATTTGAAAATAGTAAAAATGCTTAAAATTATATTGAATCATTTAAAAATAACTTGTTAAAATAAGATATAAATAGTTACAAAACACTAACCAAACATATTTTTTTAAAAACAAAAATAAGAAATGAGGACAAAAAAGCTGAATCTTTTATATTCCCGTCTCGCAAACAAGCTTACAAAATAGAATTAGAGTAAAAAAAAAAGGAAATGCCTAATCAGAATTTCTATAAGAACAATATGCTAATGAGAGTTGATTGAGTCACACATTCGGACAATAAGAATAATTTATAATGTGTTGAGACGTAATGACAATTACATCTGAATGCCAAAAGATAATTTTACAGTGAAACAAAAAAGACAAAGCATGCCAAGACACAAAAATACAGAATATCCACAAAATGAAAGCTACCTCTGAATACCAACATAAAATTCCATACAGAAATCATGCTGTAAAAAAAGGAAAAAAAATATACATGGAGAGACAAAATACCTGGTTGAATCCTGCTCTAAATGCTTCCATCTGCCGCATAATTCCTGTCTTAACTGTAGCATCTAGTATCAAGTTAATGTACTCTTCCAAGTTTTCAATATTAACCTACAATATAAATACAACTTTCAATAACAAAAACATAATACCAATACAGAAGAGATGATTACTGGAGGATACAAATAGTACCACCAAGCTTTCTTCTCCTTCTTTAAGAATGTAATCTGGAAACCCAGGAAGGGTAAAATCTAGACAAAGGTCTTCAATTGGAGAGCCACGAAAATGCAGATCATCTACCATTGTCTGATTACCTTCGGTAACAGTTTCCAGAAACCTTTTTTGGTTAACAAGGTTTTGAAGTTCTAGCAGTATCTTTCCAAATTCACTATCAAATGAAAGAAAGTCATATAAATCAAGCTCCTGCAATAGAAGACAAAAATCAAAATCCCCACAATATATCCTAAAAGAAAAAAAAAAAGTGAAATCCAAGCAATTTCACAGGCATACTTGACCAAGTACAAGCTTATAAAATGCTGTTGATAAAGGCAGATCCAAAAGTCTGCCATCTTGTAGAGCTTTCGCCATGATGCGACCAGCCAAGCGAAAATTCTCGACAACTTTTGAGAAATCGCTACCCTCAGAGGCATTGGCACTTGGAGGCCATGGACGAGGAAACAATCCCAGAGGAGCAACAACAAAATCTCTTTGAGTAGAAAGCACAGAAGGCATTTTCTTTCCATCAGCGGTGTCATCATTGTTCATTTCCCCTCCATTAATTTGCATTACAGATGTTTCTGATGATGTGCTGGATCTCCATAATCCAAGTCCAGCCTTCTGTAGGTCATGACTTAAAAGAGTATAGAACTCTAATGTGGGACCTAAACCTGTGCCAACCTCACCAAAATACTCCACTTCCAGAACAGCTTTCTGGCTAGCATACATCTCCATAACTTTTGCACCAGACTCCAATATACGATTTCTTGAAACACGAACCTTTTGTCGTTGCAATCTACCAAGACGAACTTCTCGTTCATTCATGGCACTAGTATTTTCAGCATTTTGTTGTTGCTGAAGATGATGCAAAGCACGAGATAGTCCAAAGGATGATGTATAGAAATACTGTCTCCTTGTCTCTAAGGGAAAAAGAAAAGGGCATGCATTGGTCAACTGATAGCACCATGAAGGAAGACTGCCACTAAATAATGCAAGAGCATCTTGGATTTGTCGTGTCAGCTTTGGAGTTAGTTTGTTGTTGATAAACTCTTCTTGTTTAAGTTTGGTACCAGCAAAATGTAGTCCATCAAATCCAATAATTTTTCCATCATAATGCTCATCAGCCTCATCAATTCTTAGGCGAGAAGCTAGCTGATTGAGACCCTCAAGGACACGTAATAATGCTAAAACATGGTATGTGGGGTTTGATTTCTCAATTTCGCAAGGAAGCTCCCCTTGCAAGATGCTATCAGGGAGGCACAAGTGTTGCCACCTGGCATCTGAACTAGAATTTGAGGCAAGATAAGATTTCATAGATTTGGCTGAGTAAGATGACCCTAGAGCTAATCCATCAGCCTGATTATCTGCAGTTTGGTAGGTTATAGTAAATATATCACTCCAGGATCTGCTTCCATCAGTGGGCATAAGTTCAGACCCATTTAGCCTATCACCGTCATCCTCATCCAGCATAAGTTGGCTTTGGATAGCTTGATATATGGTCATATGTTTGCTCAGTTGCTTCCCACCTATAGAGAATACCAACTTACTATGGTTTTCATTAAGACTGCCTCCATTTGGAAGTCCACGACGACCCCTGCAACCTCTGATTCCTCTACCACCTACAGATGCAAGTCCAGCCACAGCAGCAGCAGCAAACGACATTGCACCCCTTGAACTAAATGTACTTCCACTTCTCAATTCAGTAGATTCTGAGCCTCTAGCTGCAACAGTCTTATTTGTAGAAGCAGAAGGTCGAGTGTGTCCGCCTCTTGCTGAAGAAGGAATTGCAGAGTCATCAGAAGGATCTCCTAATTTCACATCATGCACCCTATCAGGTGTACAAACAGGAAGAGAATCATCCCTTAACACCTGAAAAAGAGAATTATGGGATTCTATTTTTAAAAAATGCCTGCGAGTAAAGTATACAAGCAGCTTCCCTGAGGCTAAACTTCTCAAAATGCAACCACTTCAAAAAATCTAGTGAGGACAAGAAATAATCATAAATCATTAACCAAACGCATATAGAATCCTTAGACAACATTGCATAGAAAGAATTAAAAATGCAAGTTACCTCATCATGATCATCATCTTGATCATCTGAGACATCATCTTCTTCAACCATTAAAGCATCATCAATCTCAACAAGAGACAGATCCAAGTTGTCATCCTGCATTACAGTCATGTGAAATGGTGACTATAATTTGAAATGGAGATAATGTAGTGTATGAAGATAAGGTCATTCCATTCAACTTATTTTTCCAGGAGATGGGAAGAGAACATGCACAACAAAGGGCCTGAAAAATTAGAATATTTCACTACAAGATAAGACTACAAGTGAGAAAATACAGTCCTAATTCCTATTTAATAGTTTCTGGATTGATCAGTACATGAAATCATATAATAAATTTAGTACAAGCATCACTTTATATATTTCTTATACAAAGTAGTGATGTCAAAAAAGTTGCAGTCACGTAGTACAACACAATCCATTCCATGCTTTCGGTACAAATAAAAATTATGATGTCAGTTTTAGTAAAGTTACAACATGGTGTGATTAGAATAAAATATCAAGCCTTTAAAACAGTTAAGAATTTAAGAGCTCACAAGCTGTGTGCAAAGTAACAGAACGGAGCTTGAATCAGCGTCCTGAGAGCGGCAAATGCTAACACATAGTACAACACAATCCATCGCATGCTTTCAGTACAAATAGAAATTATGATGTCAGTTTTAGTAAAGTTACAACGTGGTATGATTAGAATAAAATATTAAGCCTTTAAAACAGTTAAGAAGTTAAGAGCCCACAAGCTGTGTCCAAAGTAACAGGACGGAGCTTGCAATCAGTGTCCTGAGAACTGCTAATGCTATGAATATGCTCTTGCTCACAAATAGAAAAAAGCCACAATGAATTGGTGGATAAGTTCCAAATTAAGGCAAGCCTTGAAACACTAATTGTAGATAATAAAAAGTGGATTAGAAGCTGTGATGCACAAAAGCTTGAAAGAAAACTAGGAAAAGTAATAAAAATAATAATAATAATAATAATAAATAACAAGATCAGCTTGAACAAGAAGATTCTCTTCCAAAAGATTGTAATCCTCGTACCTGTTTAAGGATCATGTTAATGTGGCTTTATATTAAACATTATTAATATTTGCTTGGTGTTTTTTTTGTAGATAAACGAAAAGATTTCAGTATTTGGCATTTAGGTTAGTAATTAAGTTTATTGGTTTTACATTGTAGCCTTAGTGTGGTCTTGCATCTGAATTCTATAAATATCCTAGCATATCATATTTGTAAGAGAACATTCTACATAGAATTCCAACAATTTTCATTCATTCTTCTAACCTCTCCAAGTATTACTCTTTGGCTTGTCCGTTTGTTCTAGGAAACAACAGTGCAAGTTTACCATCCATTTCGTGCCATGCTACTGTACAGAACTTGAAACTAGAGATGAAGGATGATCCAACAACGAAAAAGCATTAGTTGTGAAGTGAGTATTCGAAAACGCCAACCTTGTGAAGAATATAATCAGTAACAAGATCATGCTTGAACGATAAGATTCTCTCCCAAAATATTTTAATCCACACATCCGGTTAAAGATCATGTTAACTTGGTTTTATATTAAAATTTATTAATATCTGCTTCTTTTTTTTTTTTTTTTGTATATAAACAAAAAGATTTTAGTATTTGGGAATTATAGTTTAGTAATCAAGTTTCTTGGTTTCACATTGTATAGTCTCAGTGTCGCCTTGCATATGAATTCTGTAAATATGTTAGATTGTCATATCTGTAAAAGAACATTCTAAACAGAATCCCAACAATTTTCTTTTGTTTTTATAGAATACATACGCAAGGCCACACTAAGACTATACAATGTGAAAACATAAAACTTAATTACTAAACTATAAATGCTAGGAGCCAAACAGTGCAGGCCTACCATCTAATTTCTACCATGCTACTGTCAAGAACCTTAAACTAGGGATGCAGGATGAACCAACTCAGAAAGAGGGTTAGTGGTGAAGTGTGTATTCAAGAACGTCAATCTTGAGAAGAAAATAGTAAGAAACTAGATCATACTTAACAAGAAGATTATCTCTCCCAAAAGATTTTAATCCTCACACCAGATCATGTTAATGTGGTTTTATATTAAACATTATTAATGTTTGCTTGTTGTTTGTCTTTGTATATAAAACAAAATATTTCAGCATTTGGCATTTATAGGTTACTAATTATGTTTCTTGGTTTCACATTGTATAGTTTTAGTGTGGCCTTGACGTATGGATTCTATAAATATCCTAGGATTAATAATTGTAAAAGAACATTCTAAACAGAATCCCAACAATTTTCATTTGTTTTTCCCTCTAACTATTCCTCTTCGGCTTGTCTGTGTGCTGTAGAAACCAAGTAGTGTAGGTCTACCACCCAATACCTGCCATGCTACTTCCAGAACCTAAAAATAGGGATGTAGGATGAATCAACTAAGAAAGTGGGCTAGTGGTTAAGAGAATATTCAAGAACTTCAATCTTTGGGAAGAAATTAATAAAGATCATGCTTGAACAAGAAGATTGTCCATCCTCACACCTTATTAAGGATCATGTTAATGTGGTTTTATAATAAATTAATGTTTACTTGTTGTTTGTCTTTGTAGATAAACCAAAAGATTTCAGTATTAGGCATTTATATGTTAGTAATTAAGATTCTTGGTTTCACATTGTATAGCCTTAGTGTGGACTTGCGTATGAATTCTATAAATATCCTTGAATGCTATATTTGTACAAAACATTCTAAAAAAATCCCAACATTTTTCATTTATTATTTTCTTGTCCTCTCTAACCATTGCACTTTGGCCCGTCTGTGATTTGTAAGAACCAAATAGTGCAAGTTTACCATCCAATTCATGCCATGCTATTATCTAGAGCCTAAAACTAGTGATGGAGGCTGAAACAAAGAGTGTTAGTTGTGAAGTGAGTATTCTAGAACATCAAACTTGGGAAGAAAATAATAAATAAAAAAATCATGCTTGAACAAGAAAATTGTCTCCCCAAGAAGATTTTTATCCTCACAACTGATTAAGGATCATGTTAATGTGGTTTATATTAAAAGTTATTAATGTTGCAGGAATAAAACAGTGCAGGTCTACCACCCAATTCCTGTCATGCTACTGTCCAAAACCTGAAACTACAGATGAAGGATGAACCAGCTAAGAAAGAGAGTTAGTGATGAAGTGAGCATTCAAAGACTAATCTGGGTGGACAAATCCTAATTTTAGCAAGGATTTAAACCAAGAAGTGTTGAAAGATGATATGAAGGTTCAAGAACCTCAATTATGGGGAAGGACGAGGCTAATTGGAGTGGAAATATCCTAATTTTAGCAAAGGATTTCAATCAATTTTTTTGGAATAAATAAAAAAAGGTTTCAAACATACAACATAAATTGTATTCATTCCATTAGCTGTATTACATGACTAAAAAACTCAAATGATAAACTAGAGAATTCTTAAGAAAATCACGAAATATTAAATACATTAAAAAAAATAAAACAACAATAATAAAAATTTAAAAATTATGCCCAAATTAATTCCCACGACTCAGAACACACCACCATGTGGCAGTGAGAATGCAATGAAGCAAAAACATGTTTCGCTAAATATGAATCATCATATAGTCGATGGTACTTCCAAAATATTAGAGGTCGATTCAATCATAAGGAATGTCAATGAGCTCATTCAAAATAGAAGTGTAAGAATAGATGTCGCCACTTCTTTTGAAAAATGAGAAACTTCACTTAGAAATACATCAATACAAAATACAAAAGGCACAAAAAAGCTCAACTAACATATGCTAAATATAGAAAATAAAACTAACTCATTTCAACATGCAAAACAAATGCATACATGTGAGGTCCCAGCTTTCAAGTAATACAAAAATGGTCAAAGGATCTAATAGGTAATAAAAGTAGGCAAAAGTGCAACTAGGTTATATGATGGATCTATGCAACAATGGAATACATCTTGCATAGTAACCTCAAGCACTAAAAATAATCATGAAAATATCTAAATTTTAATTGAATGTCATTTTATTTTTATGACCAGCATGGAACATGTAGTGGGATTAAGGCTTTGTTGCTGATGTTGTTGTATAAGCATGGAACACATGTATATGACCAGTGAATGGGGTAATTCAATATGATATTATGACGTATGTAAAGGGTTATGGAATAAAAGTCATAAGGTATACTTGACAGACAGGAAAAAATTTCAAATGAGGTTGAGAATGGGCCTAGTATAAGCAAAATAAATTTAGACAAATAGAAAAAATAATCCAATTGCATTTCTCAAAATTCAAAAAAAAATTTCCTAAATATTTATAGATCAAATAAATTATCTTCTTGATGAACAACTTAGGCCACCTTTCTAATTGCAATAGACAAGACTACTAGACATTATAGTTCTGTATGCTCTTTATAGTATTATGGAAATGGAATAAACGAATGAATGAAAATCTCGTAATAATAAATAGTTTGTTAAATAAGTGGTGATTTAATGGAATAAATATCGATCTCATAATCAACTTTGCGCTTAAATTCATAGATTATAATTTCCGAATTAGAATAAGAGGGAAATTAATATGATAGCAGTGCTGGTGTATGTTCAAAAAGTTAAGAAAAATTTTGTTACTTCAGAGTCATACAAGGAATAGAACAGCAAACAACAATTGGACACTAGGGATAAAATTTAATTTTTAGTGAACTAAAGTGTAGGCTCATTAATTGTCCTGTGATAACAGAGATTTATTTCCTTCCTAATGTTTTCCCTAAGGCCATTAATGTAACTGGACGTAGCAATTTACAGTTTTTTAAACAAGCATTATATACTGAATAACTCTTTAAGGCAGTGTTTGGCTGCAAATCAGATTTACATTTAATAAGATTTATGTAATCCGATAAATCCACAAACGATGGGAGGAACTCGCACGATCCGTCGCGCGATCAGATTTA
Organism: Phalaenopsis equestris; assembly: GCF_001263595.1. NCBI lineage: Eukaryota > Viridiplantae > Streptophyta > Magnoliopsida > Asparagales > Orchidaceae > Phalaenopsis > Phalaenopsis equestris. The sequence continues at coordinate 372,734 of NW_018165403.1, forward strand.
CTAAATCTAGATTTACATCCAACATGTAAAGGACGCTAGAAAAAAATGACAAAACACGATGAAATGCGATTTAAAGGAGTGTTGGATTTATTTTTCTTTGTTTCGGTGTTTAGCTGGATTCAAGTTAAATCCAAAGCTAAATCCGATAATAAGTATGCAACAAAACACCCCCTAAACCTGCCATGATACCTTGTCACACCTACAAATAGGGCTGTAAACGAGCCGAGCTTGAGCGAGCTCAGGCTTGGCTCGTGTTCGGCTCGTTCGAAATAGCTCGTGTTCGAAATCGGCTCGTGTTCGAAATCGGCTCGTGAACAGTGTGTTCGTGTTCGGCTCGATTTAAATATTCGTGCTCGTGTTCGGCTCGTGTTCGGCTCGTGTTCGGCTCGAAATTGACTCGTTAAACTATAATTAAGAAAAATAGATGTAAAGTGTGGGATTCGAACCTGGATCAAATCTATACAAAAGAAGACACTAACCACATTGCCACATGAGGTGTTATGATTTAAACTTAGACATAAATATATATATAATATATTATTATATAAATATTATATGTAATATATTGTTATATAAATAGTTATATAATTTTTTTTTTATTTCGAGCTAAAACAAGTCAAACACGAGTGAACAAAGAATTTTCTTGTTTGATTTGTGTTCGGCTCGTTAGGCTTAACGAGCGAGCCAAACACGAGCTGCTTAACGAGCCGAACACGAGCCGTTCACGAACAACGAGCCAAATTGACAGCCCTACCTACAAATTCTTTTCCAAAAATTTAACAGTTATTTGTTTGATTTTTAGTATTGTGATGACAAATAATTCATTTGAAGCTTATTATTTCATCTGATGTAGTAATAGGACCATCATCATTGTAAACTTTCTTCCAAATTATTCGAAAAATTTAAAGCATATTTCATTAATCATGTCATAGTTAGCAAATCAGTTAAATAATATAATAAAATATTAGAAATTTAATCATAATTATAATTGACAAAAATCACATCAATGAGAACTATCATAAATTCTCTATTCCCTATCATCTACAAGAGATTAAAAATCTCTTAACATTTCTACTAAAACCATAATTAAGGGTATTTCTACTTACATTAGATGCATCCATTATCATGATAATACTGTTATGCTAATTGAATACAATGAAAATAATATATGGATATCTAGTTCGATGACTAACAAGATCTGCAACCAATGCATTAAGCTAGATAATTCTATTGATAATCGAATGTACTTACACAAATTTTATTAACAATTAAGTTCATCAAGGTGTCGAGATTTTTGAAAACTTCAATGTTCATATAATAGTTATGCATTGTTTAAGTGAGAAGTAAATATAACCCTCATAAAAACTATTGCTCATGTATGATAAAGCATTAGGATTTGTGTAGTAGGTATTAAGGATGGTTTGAGTATCAGATTTGAATGATTTCAATCAATAAGGTGTTAAGATTTCTTTTGATTCTGTATGCTGGTGTCGTGTTTATGGGTTGAATTAGAATAGAAATAAAAATGAATTGCACGAGTTAATGGATAGAGGCTTGACTTTGATTCAAAAGTTTGGGTATTTGATGTGGTGGTTCTTGTTAAATGGATGGCATGAATGCAATACATAGGATTACTTCTAGCAAAATAGAAAGTTACTTAAGAAGAAATAAAAAAGATAATAATTTAATAAAGAATGAAATTAACATATACTAAGAAATTTGATTCAAAAATAACAATCTTAACTGTAATCATCTAAATCAACTCTTTAATGCCAATTTGATGTAATGAAGCTTTGAAAAAAATAAAAAAATATAACAAAGAACATGAAGGGAAAAAAAAAAGAGATAAGAGTAATAAAATAAGCTAACATCATGTGCAGCCCACTTAGCCCAATGGTTGGATGCTTTGTCTCCAACCATATGATCTTGTGTTCAAGACCAACTACATTCGCGTGTATGCATGAGTTTAAGAAAAAAAGCAAGCCTCAAGCTTTTAGAAGGCTATGTCTCTTGAAAGAATTATGGCTTTATATTTGATTAATGATCAAATTCCATAAAAGATGATGAAGAAAGATCTTAACATTCACAATAAGAATTTTATTCATTTAATAAATTATCATATTTATGGATAAAAATAAATAAATAAATGCTAGCCTATGGCTATAACTTAATGATAAAAACAAGAATAATCATAAAAAAACAATAAAATTTAAAATAAAACTCAAATACTCATGATAACATACAATAGCAACAACACGACGACAACAAGCCTTTATCCCACTAAGTCGAGTCAGCTACATGAATCATTTTTCTCCATTGTGTCCTATTGAGTGTCATATTTTCATTTAATTCTAATAAATTAAAATTATTTTTTAAACAACATGCCCAAGTCTTCTTAGCTTTGCATCTACCTTTTTAAGCATATGTCAAATCTAAAACATCAAATTTCCTAATAGAGTCATTAGATGATCGACGTTTAATGTGACCAAACCATCTAAGGAGAGACTAATTTTTTTTGCCACTGGAGCTACAAATCTAAGAATTCAAAATTTATAATCAAATCAAGACATACAAGTTATCCGTGTTCTAAAATGGAAACAGAATAGGAGAAAAAAGAAACAACCACAAAGGCACAAACAACTTATATGGGCAACAAAATGAGTTTGAGTCAAAGAGATTTCAATGAATTCAATGTCAAAGCAAATTCATTAAAAGTATTAAGAGTTAAAAGTGAAAGGCAGGAAAAATTTGAGCTCTTTTCGTAATAAGTCAGAAAAAAAGGAACAATACCTCTACATCATTACCTTTATCCAAAAAAATGGTGGTCATATTTATGATTCCATAATTTTGATCTCTACTACCTCAGCACTACACCATCTGAAACCCCTTACAATAGTAAGAAGATGATTTGCCCTTCATATTGGCACATTATCCATTATTCATTGTACACATCCTATTCAGTAAGTCTATTTTTTAATATCTCATATTTAATAGATAATGATCTCACTACCACAATAATATAATCACTTCCCAATACATTAATCTCAATCTTTTCACATCCTATATACTAAAATTAATAAATAATTATTAAGGGTTTTTACGCACAGAGAACTTAAAGCACATGTATTTACATATATCACACCTAAACCTTTATATTTAGGTATATAGCACCTAAAATCATCCATTAAAAAAAAATAGCAATCCCTCTCTATATTAGCTTCTCCATTTAGCGTCATGGAACACTAGAAGTGCAAAAAAATCTCACCCGAAATCTCTGTTGTACAATGGACGAGCAAATCATTCCACCAAAATCCCAAGTAATCCTATGAATTGCCTAGTTTAGGCATCTAAGAACAAGGGAAAATTCTTCCTTCAAGGTTCAAAGAACAAAAAATTAATATGTATTAACTCTGGTCACCAAAATTCTTTGATCTTCTCTTATAGAGATGATTGAGCTCTCCCAAAGCTCAGTTCACCAACTGATATTGATTATGATGATTTAAAGGTCCAATCCCTTGCATTTATCGCTCCTTCCTATAAATATGTTCTTTTGCCAAACCTTCTGAAACCTCACCTCTATTAATAAAAAAAAGCTTGTGAACACTAGTATGATACCAAAGTTAACCCAAACCACAATAGAGAAAGCAAATGTTATTATTCCAAAGCAAATAAGGCTACAAGTAAAGACACTTGAAATAAGAAAACAATGGCACAAACACAAATCCCCACCACGGCGAGTTTCGAAGGTGGTGGTTTGTTGATCAAGGTTTTAGAAACTGAGACTTCTAGATGGTAGGGTGACCCAGAATAGTTGGAAGTGGCGACAACAAGTAGAGCAAGGGTTGAAGTGGTGGCAACAAGCAAGAAAGGGGTGGTCCCAAGCTAAGTGGTCTAGAATGGCACGACTGCGTGCAAGAGGAAGGTTGGAGGGTGGAAACTAGCAAGAGAGGGGCAGCTGGTGGCTCTAGGGATCAGGTAGGAAGGTAAGGAGGGCGGCAACAAAGAGTGAAAGGAAGGACACACACAAACCTGGGAGAAGATACAGTTGGAGCACCTTCTCACCGTCGGATACAGACCTAGAATGTGAAAACGGGAGCTCGAAGACTTGACAGTAATATGAAAGCAAAATCTAAACCAAGAGCACAAAGAACACCTATAAATACTATTAGGGGATCAAGGATAGTTCTAATTATGTTAGGCGGTTATTTTCAACCCCCAGAAGGTCGGTCGAACTCTTGCTCCACTTCTGAACCGATAGAATTGGCCAGTTCAGTCTCCCCGCTCCCACCTCTTGTTTTTATGCCCTGTCAGTCTCCCATAATTGGGGGAGTTTCGACCTCACTTGTCAAAACTTCTATGTCCTCACAGTATGTAGTCAAATCTGACGCGTTGAAGGTAGCAGAGATGTTGTAATCCCCAGGTAAATAAATCTTGCACGTTGTCACTGAACTTCCTGAAGATTCTGAAAAGCCCGTTTGCTCTGAGCTTGAGTTTTCATAACGATGTTTCAAAAAATCTCTCTTTCTTCAGTCTGATAAACACTAAATCTTCCTTCTGGAAGGTCACCTTCTTCCTGAATTTATTTGCTTGCTCCTGGTATTAGTGATTCTGTTTGGCGATCTCTTTCACAACCAATTTCCTAAACTCGCGGCCTCAACATCCCCACTAATCTCTTACGAAGGAAGAATTAGTACTAACTCAACCGAAGTGAGAGGATTGTGCCCATACACGATCTAAAAAAACGTGTCCTGTAGTCTGGCTTACACATCTGTTGTAAGCAAATTTGGCTTGGGCTAGTACCAAATTCCACTACTTGATGTTCTTTCCACAGGCTCCTGTTCTCCACTTCTGTTTGACCATCTGTTTGTGGATGAGCGGAGTTTGTGCGTAGTTTTTTCAAGGAATTCTCCATAAGTGACTCAAAAATTTGACGTCCCTATAAAAAGTAGTAGTCCGGGAAATTCCAAACACCATCACAATTTCCTTAAAGTACAAATCAACTACATGGACGTGTCTAGCATCTTGTGGCACAACACGAAATGAGCTATCTTCGAGAATCTGTCAACCACGACCATTACTAAATCTATGGTCTGCTATGTCCTCGAAAGATCCACCACAAAAATCATATTGATGTCCACCTAAGAGGAATCTAGTACCTGTAGCAACATGTACAACCCTATATTTTGCCCTCAGGTCTTGGCCAAGCGGCAAACTCTGCATTGGTAGATGTATAACTCTACATCTCTTGTCAAGCTGGCCATAAAAAGTATTTATTCACTAGTGTGAGGGACCTATCTCTACCAAAATGTCTTGCTAGTCCTCGTTGTGACTCCCTTGGATGATGGTTTCCCGATGAATAACTAGGCACACACAACTTGTTCTGATGGAACAAGTAACCATCATCTCATTGGTATGGCCCTATGGCCTCTCTTGAAATTGCTCCCAAATTTTCTAGAAATTCTCATTTGTCAAGTACAACTCCTTCAAAACTTCAAATCCCATCATTATAAATTGCAAAGAGTTAATCAGAAAATGGTGACGGCTCAAGACATTGGCTACGCAATTCTGACATTCAGTCTTGTGCTTGAGCACAAACTAGAGTAACATCATGAACTCAATCCATGAAGCATGCCTACCCTTCAATTGGTTCGACCAACTCGCATTTAATCTGAAGCTGCTCAAATTGTAATGTGAAGTAATTCACTGATAGGTCTCTCTTTTCTATAAGGGATGGAGTCTCAAAAACATATCCTGACGATAGTGGTGTGGTAATTATTTACTGTGCATCTTCTTTCCCATCTTCCACCATCTAGTAATCTTGTCCCGTCTCTCCTTTTTTTACCTCTGCAAAATTTTCCACCACAAAGAAGCGCTCTTTTTCAATTTGATGGTCGATGAGCTTAACCCTTATGTCTTCTGGCACCTCTTTGCACTCCAATTCTCTCAATTGACTATAACCATTCAAGGAAATCATTTGGATCCATCCCTCCTTCGAATTTTGATAGATCCACCTTCACTCTGAAATCTCTATTCTCCATGTCTTCCTCCCCTCTCGGTCTTCTTCGATAATAAATTACAAAGCGTCGTGGTTTGTCCACATCACTAAAATCTTCCCTATGAAATGGGTTCAAATTCTCGTCTCTTTCTCCCATTCGACTCTCCGTATCACGATTTAGAGTAATTTCCCCTGGGTGTCGTCATCAATCTCTGTAAGCCTCTGCTGAAGTTGGCTGGTTTCACGTTGTATCTCTTCCCAGGTAAGTTTTGGTATATATCTATTTGGTGGCATGAGTATGATTTGGATTTGTAAGAATAGAAAAAATTTTGGGAGTGATATGAAAAGAATGTCAGAAATCCTAGGATAGGACTTAGGTTTGGTTAGCTGTGATATCAATTGATATAGAAGTTAATACAAACTACAATAGAAAAAGCAAATATTATTATTCCAAAGAAAATAGGGTTAGAAGCAAAGATACTCTAAATAAAAAAAGACCTAACCACAAATACCCAATAGGGCGTGGTTCGAAGGTGGTGGGATGCAAATCAAGGTGGTGGAAACTGAGAGCTGTAGATGGAAGGGTGGCCTAGAGACATCTAGCGGAAGGTTATCAGATGGTTGGACAACAAGCAAAAGAGGGTTGGAAGTGGCGGCAACAAGCAGGGTAGGGTTGAAAGAGCGGCAGCAAGCAGGGTAGGGGTTGTAAGGGGTGGCAGCAAGTCGTAAGTGGTATGGAAGGGCACTACAACAAGCTGGTTGAAGGTTGGAGGGTGGCAGCAAGCAGGAGGGGCAGCTGGTGGTTCTGGCCAATAGCTAGGAAGGTAGGTAGAGAGAAAACAAATAATAAAAGGAAAGATACATACCACGTCGGGACGATTTATAGCAGGAGCACCATCTCGCGTCGGATATAACCCTAGGAGGGGAAAACAAAACGCAAGTGGTTGTCTTTCAGATAAAAAATTAAACCTAAAATACACAAAATACTTATAAATACTATTAGGCAACCAACGAGGGCTCCAACTATGGATCTAATAATTTTATACAGCAATTTCCGACAAGTCCAAATGGTCAATTCAATTTTCTCGTTCCTCCCTCCTGTCCTTACACGCCCGTCATTGCACAAACCAATCAAGCTTGGAAATTGAAAGCTCCGCCTTCATGATCTCTTTTCATGTGCAAGTGCAACAGCAATTTTCGAAACATTTTCTTCGTCAAAGGCAGCGAATAAGGGGTGGAACCTACTTCCTTTTAGAAGAGGTGAGGTCCTAGGTAGTCCAGCTTCCACTTTCGGAGTCTCTGCAGGGGAAATAGTTTCGGCAGCCCTCATTTTCTTAGGGCTGTTTGAGGCAGCTGCAGCTTATCCAGCTTATGCTGATAAACAACTTATCCTGATAAGCTGCGTATCTGCAGCTGATCCTGATAAGTTGTTTATCTATTTGGTTCGTGCGTTTGGAACAGCTGATTTGCAGTTGTTTGTGCATAAAAGACAATTCTGCCCTGAACTGAATAAACTGTTAAGTTGTTTGGTTTCTGCGATTTGGAAACAGCTGATTTGCAGCTGTTGGTGGAAAAATGACCATTTCAGTCATGCGAAGTGGAGTTGTTTGCAATAGTAAAATAATAAGAACAAATTCAATATACTAAAATCCAAAAAAACACAACATAACAGTTCAAACGAAAAAAAAATATATACTCCTCACTCAATGAAGACTATCTACAGACCTATTAAAAAACAAAAAACATAACAAAATTACATAAAAATTATGATAACATTCATTTTAAAATGTAGAAGGGGCATGTCTGGTGCAACATTCTCCAGTTGGGATGTTGTTGAACCCCGAGCAACGCTGCCGGTTGGAATATTGTTGAGTCCCGATCGCTATGAGCAGTGGAATAGGTTGGAATGTATGCTCACCTAAAGAACTGACACCTGTTTGTTGTAACACCAGTTAATTTCTGTTAGTAGGATATGAAACAATCTTTCATTATCTTTCGATCCATCCTCGGAGTCATAACATGGTTGCACGGGTTGCCTGGGAATTGTGAAGCCCCACACAAGCCGTGACCATTCAAAAAAAGGTGTTATGCTACACTCCCCAGAATTGTGCTGCTTATTTTGAATTTGTCTCCTTGTTTGGACTGCCATATATCTCTACAATGTGTGGACTTCCTAGTTGATAAAGTGACAATAGTTGTTTTCCTTCCGATGAGGAATTCATGGTGTTTTGAGTTATTGGATTCCAGGATTCTAATTGTTGCTATATTCATCAAAATTTTCATCATATCATATCAGAAATCATACTCTGTAACACAAGAGGCTGTAGCAGTGGAGTTATCAGTGTATAATAAAACATATTTAATGTGCTTAAAAAGAAATAAACTATCATATATCATAACCACGGAGCCTGAAAAACATTTTTAAGAAATAAAGTGCCAATTTCAAGCAAGATTGTGTTGAAAATAGAAACCAAAATCAAACAATAAATTTCTGTGCTTAAAAATAAATAAATTATAACACAAGCCAAAGTATAAATTCCACAACACTTTTAGAACAATATCATTCTTGCATTCTTAATTTTTTAAGAAATCTTCAATAATAAATGAAAATTATGGAGAAAAGAGAATAAGGAAACAGATTCTACAAAAAGTTTAATGCGAATGAGAGGTAGAAGGAAACACAGGTGAAATTCTATGCAAGGAGGAATTACCCTCCATTTCTTTGCTCTGTGGATTCTAATTGTACATTTGTTCGAACAGGAGTGCAAATATATGTTCAATTTCAATCTATGCAAGGAATATCTCACCATGAACACTATGATTTCAGTTCATATTGTTTCCATGTCAATTTAAAACAGTTAAAATTTAACTAAACATTAGAAAAAGAACAGTTAAATAAATTTGGTGCAGAAGACATAAATTCATTCTAAACCAATGCAACGAAGCAAATAACCAAAAAAAAATAACATCAGCACACAAAAAATAAGAGTTCTTCCCTCGGATACAAAGCAGAGACAACAACTGCTGATAGTTTGGGCGGCAATATTTCCTGGTAAGGGCAAAAAATAGAGCAGGATCCCAACTCCCATCAACGTGCAGACAAACCTACGCAAGATATCAATCAACAAAACATCAAAAAAAAAAACCAACAGGGGCAAAGAACTAAATCGAATCGGAACAGTTCGACGAAACGAGAAGAAGAAGAAATCATAAGGCTCCGCTTCAACTGTGGGTCTTCAAGTTCTCGCTTGGCTTTCGACAGAGGAGCGGCAGAGGTAGGGCAGAGTGACGGCTAGTTTTCGGCAGAGGAGCGACGTTTCTAGGGCAAACGAGCGAGGGCACGGGCGTAAATAAAAGGGCGAACGCAGATCGCGGGTATAACCCTGCGGTCCGCGTCGAATGTAAATAGAAAACGTCGTATCCTAAAACGCATCTTAAACGTGAGAAACAAACACTACGGAGACGTTTTGAAAACGTCGCCCGCAGTTTTAAGCTGCCCCAAACGGACCCTTAATCTTAGCTATCTTTCGGTTTATGTTTCTCTTTTGCGTTCGGGTCAGAGGTGCGGACCTCGAGCTAGACTCAATTTCAAAAACAGAAGGAACCGAAGTGAAAGCCAAACTCTTTACAAAAAACGGTTCGTCGACCACCAAAACACCCTTCCCTTTAACTGATGTTGGAGTAACAACAGGTGCGATGATGACCAAACTAGTAGTAGTGGCAGAAACCGTCTTGGGAGCAATCCCAACGGCTCTGGCGAGAGACTTTGCAGCGATGGTGGAATTCTTTTCAACCAACACTCTCTTTAAAGAGGGGAATTCTTCGGCGGACCTCAGGTTAAGCTCCACAACAGGCTCAACGGGCCTATCCGCCTCAGACTTTACCACAGCGACAGCGACGTTTCTGAACTTGACTTAGGTGTCGTCAAATCCTTGCCCGAACTTGATAACTGATCCGTCGAGCAGCTCATTCTTGTTAACGGCCAAATCCATTCCAGTGGCGAAGGATAAGATCAGTTTTGGCAAAGACATTTTCTGTAATTAGAAAAGATTCAAAACATTAGTCTCCTCCCATGCCCTTTTATCCTAAAAATATTTTTTGAAGCGAAAGCCGACAGTTGTTGAATTTGTCTGACAAACTGGGCGTTTCTCTTGAAACTTATCTAAATGATTATTATCATTATTATTTATTATTATTTATTAAAATTTTATTTCTTTTCATTTTCAGAGGAAAAGAATTTGAAAATGGCAGATTTCAAATCACTTTACAGAGTAAAATGCAGCGAATATGAAGCATATGATCGAGTCCTAAAACTGGGGGAAAATCCTACATCGCTCGTGGCTTCTAAGCCACTACACATATTGGGGGTCCAACCCATTTAGACTCATTCTTAAGGTTTGGAGATTCCAAAACCTCTCCGTTTAAGGGTGATTAAACATATGACTTTAGAATCTAAAAAAAGTTGGCTATACTTGCTCAAGGAAGAAATGAGCGGGGTACACCAACGGAAGAATGATAGTCTGGCCAATTAGGGACATGGACACACTACCGATGTATGAAGACAAAACTTCATAATCAAAATGGAGAGGAACTAGTTCCCCAGCGACCAGAATTTGTCGACCGTTTATTTTTGAAAGTCTTTTAAATTTAAGATAATATATGTATAATTATAATTTTAGAAAATAATATTTTAATTTTGAAATATGAGACCGAATGGATCTCATACATTTGATAGTTTAGATGTTGAGCGCGATACCAGAAATAGTACACTATCCCGAAAGATATGCATATAACTTGTTGGTAGGCTTAACCACCCAAACTAAAAAATTTGTGACGTCCGTTTGGTCTGCGAAACCCTTTTTTATAAACCGACAAGTTTTCCTATTTAATACGAGAGATTAAATAAAATTTATATTAAGTTGGGTTCTTAAATTCCCTATAGAAGCAAGTCTCTATAATTAATTACATCTTAAATGACCGAAATAACTTAAGAAAACTCTCGATTAAGATCAGTGGTTTTGCCTTCAAGATTTCAAAGTTTAGGTTTCTAAGGTTAAATATGAGGAAAATTAAATGGGAATGACACAAAATAGGAACAACTATTTTCATGAGTCAATGGAGTGAAAGGTAAGGGATGTCACAGATCCAGAGGGAACCCCGGTGACTTCCCAACTATCCTATGATTGGACCTTAACTCTGAAGAGCGTACTACACCTCGTTGTCGTGGTCTCGATCGCCGCTCTCTGTCAGCATGCTTCCACGCTCCGCTTCTTGGAAAAACTACTCTAAGCTTCTTAACATGTCTATTATAAGTTTGGGGTTGCGGTGTGTATTAATATACAGTTATTGGGTCAGTGGATCGCTCTAGGTTACCTCCTAAACCGGGTGTCCTACTGTCTTCTATCCCAAAATGCCCCCTGCAAGTCTATAGAAATAACATGATTAATAAAAGAAAACATGCTACGCAGCGCGTTAAACAGTAAACATTAATGTCACAAGCATGAATTGTATAGATATGCAGCAAAGTGCGCAGTAAAGAAAGTAGAACGTTGTAAATAAAAAACAAATCTGTATACCTGACGAGCCTGTTGTTTTTGTAAATGGGGTTGGTGTCACAAGTACAAGTAAACGAGTATAATGAAGAGAATTTAAGAAATGTGTAAGTGTGAATTTATATAAACAAGAATGAAAAGCGAACATCACCTGAAAAAATCGAGAAGAGCGACAAAAGACCCACTATAACTCGAAGAAAATCGTCGAAAACACGAGAAAAATCCGGAAGAATTCACGAATGATCTACAAAGATCCCAATAAAACGAAACACACAAAAATTCGAGGAAAAAAAGAAAACCGTAAGCATTTGAGTTGAGGCAAACTCAGATTTAGGTATTCTCGAGGGATTCCGAAGGCAATTATCGGTCACCCGTATGTATAGAGTCCGACATTCAACTAGAAATTTTTTTCTATAATAACAACTTAGAACGGTACTCCTTAGCCCAGTACCCACAATTGACAAGTGGACAATCGAATTATATTACTTAAAATTTATATTTTAGCATGCATATAGGCTCCATTTATATTTTGTAGTTAAAATACTTTTGTAAATAGCGTATCGGTTCTTATTGTATATGTTATTATTTTTTATAAAATGTGATTGTCCACAATTTGATCGCACCGTCGGGCTAGGAACACCAACAACATAAGAAGGCAAGGGTGTCCTGCTAGTCTGGTGTCGGTGAATACGTTTCACTGGGTCCCGCGATTGGTCCAGATGTTGTAGGATAAAAAATTATTCCACTCTACCACCGAATGTCTTTATCAACAAGGCCTAAAACCCCAAAAAGATCATCCAACTTACGATCTTGCTTGATGGTTCCATATATAGCCGCAATTATATATGTGCACTTATGTTTCGGACATAAACGCCTAAAACCCAAACCAAGAAGGCAAATGAACTAAAAAGCAAGAAAAACAAAAGGAGACTAACCCGCATCCAAAATTAATTTAAAGAGAAAATCCAAAGTGGTAGGAGGGTTAGCCTAAAATATTCAATCTGTGAGACTCCTTGATTGAGCGATGAAATGGGGCACGCCCCCAATGCTAACTCCAACACATCTCTAAAAGACATATTATAGAGGACTTCAGGCTGCCTCCAAATTTTCCCTCGACAAAGATCATAAAGATTTTTTTTAATTCTTTCTTTTTTTTTCTTTTTTTTTTTTGCGATCAATTTAGCCCAAAGAAGTGGGCCTTGAACTATCTCCAAGAATTTCATAGATCATTCCTCGAAAAGGGGCACTTGAATTCTTCCAAACAACAAGAATTGAAAATTTTCATTTCACAAATATTAAAAAATTCAATTCCACTTCGAACCAAAAGTTACCAAAACTTCCATAGAGGCATAAACTCAACACAACACAAAGGAACCCAAACAGTTGCTCTCAAGTAGGGGCAGCAGGAGGAGCAACCCAGCCAACAAGCTCAAGGGAAAGGGCAGTCAGGAAGCAGACCAAACCCAAGCCAACATCCAACAAGGCTCACGGACAGGGAAAACAAAGTGGGCCAGCTGAACCACAAACAAAAGAGGGCCAGTTGATCCCCAAACAAACACCCAACAGACTCACAAGCAGGGATAACAAAGAGGATCAGTTGAGCCCCAAACAAACACCCAACTGACTCACAGGCAGGGACAGCAAAAGGGCCAGCTGAGCCCCAAACAAACAGGGACAAAAACAACATAATCAGATGCTTTCAAGTAGGAGCAACAAAGGAAAGCCAGCAGCCCTAGCACAAACAAGAGAAACATCATCAGAAAGGCTCACGGCCAGGAGGAGCAACACAGGACCCCAAAACAAGGCTTCTAAGAGCCCCAAAATCAAACATCAGCATCTGCAGGAGTTTCGAACAGAGGGAGCAACAAGGAACAAAGCTAAACCCCCTAAAATAAGCCTTTTCAAAGCCTCAAAACCAATATTCCAGCTGCACCAGTATTTCGAATAGGGAAGGCAGCCACAGGGGGGCAAAACCGAGCCTCAAAAGCAAATTCTATAATGTCTCCGAAAACCAAATTTCAACTGCATATGCATTCCGAACATAAAAGATAGTGAACAGAGCCCCAAAGCCAAACCTCCAACAGCCCCAAAATTAAATAAAAGCCACATAAATATGCTTCGAATGGGGGTTAACAGAGAAGCACAAAACAAAGCCCCCAAAATAAAATTTTCAAAAGCCTCAATGTTAAATCAACACAACAAGGAAAACTACAACCCAGAAGGCTAAAACAGCCCTCAAACTTCTATGCACAGGTATAGATGTGATAGGAACACAAGAAGAAAGCTTGCACATGCATAAGAATTGAACCATGCCGTTCTGATAATTCTACATTTCCAATTAAACATCATTGAGGATTTAAAACAGACCCAGTAATATGCAGCATTTAAACTAAAACTAAAGAAACATTAAAAACTTAAAAGCTAAAGAGCAGCCTCAGTATGACATACCAGCAGAATAATTAAACTTTCACATGCATGTAGTCCCTGTCGAGCAAAGAGGAAAACAACACATAGCCTCTATCAAGCAGAGGGGAGAACAAAGGAGTACCTTGCCTGAGTTTTTGCAAAACAACAGAAGAAAATCACAAGACTTCCAAAACACCAAGCTCATAGGCATGAGAAGCAATTCCGATAGTCTCCCCAAGCTCCCAATTTTCGTAACCTCACAGAAAGCTCCCCCCCCCCGGGCTTTTATAATCGCAGAAGATAGGGGAGAAGAGCTGAGAAACTACCCTAGGTGAAGCTAAACCAAAGCTCGACCCAGCTGAAAGAGAAGAAACATCGCAAAGGAGAGGAATTTCGGCATTTGTGACCCAGGGAACACGAGCGCCTGAGTCAACTTACCCTGAAAGAGCTTCCAGCGCAGCAAGACGAACCAGAAAATGCTTCGAGAAGAAACGACTCGGGCATAGAGTGTCGAGAGGGAAAAGGGAGCCAACTCCTTGTCACGGGAAGACGGAAATGAACCAAGAGACGCGCAACTAGGGCTCAGCTCATACCCAGGCACAAAGAAGGGGACGGGACCAAAGGCGGAGGAGGCAAATTAGGGATTTTTGGAAGATTAAAAACCTTGTGTTGTGATATATATATATATATATATATATAATATAATATAATATATTCAAATTTCTCCAATTCACACACGATTCGACCTTGCCCCAAACATATCAAGAATGGGTGTCTCCCTTAACTAAATTCGACGTCCCGGACGTGCAAGTGCGGTCTGTTTAATTATCTGGGGTCACACGGGCGACCTCGTCGACGGTCGGGTCGAAAACGCGTCGAACTCAAATCTCCACGAAATTCTCGCTCGTGATCGATTGTTCCAGGAATCTATTCGAGTTTGATCAATCACGGAGCCTTCTACAAGTGCAAATGATGTGAATTTCGATAATAATGTGTATCGAATGTGTGAATTGTGAAATTCGTGTATCGTGAGTGTGCGCAGACGACACGATGGGTTTCCTAAGGCTTTAGGTCCTATGAATACTCGACTCGAGCTTCGTCGCACTAGTTTTAATCAACTCAACTAAGTGCTGAGGATTTAGAACCGGTCACATGAAACTACGAAGAGTTAAGAAGTGGCTCGAATTTCTAGTTGGTGAGGGTCTCAACTAGTCCTCTAAGAGAATCGGTAAGAAACCCTAAGGCTAGATCCTATGCTCTAATAAAAGAAAGATACCTCACCAAAAATGAGGTCAACATTATCCATCTAGAACATGCCAAAATTCCTAAATGCATCAGTGTCAACTAACAATCATATACAAACCTATAGAAGATTATTTTTCTTAAATTAGCATAATATTATTTCACATGATTCGACGGAGCAACCATACGACGGGTTTCTATATGCTCATCTCGAGCTCGTCGTCTAGTATAGACAACCTGGAGCCTGTAAACAACATAGGGTTTCATGAAATTCGGCTAAAAACACGATTAAACCAAAAACAAGCTTTAACTGCCAAAACATACCTCAAAAAGAGTGTTCAACATAAATCGCCCTTCTGAAACAAGCTAATCTTCGTCCTATCACCTCCAACTTCCCATTCTCTAAAATCATGCTAAAACTCTTTCGGAAGCTTTCAAAATGATTACGACACTTCTGACACACAATCAGTGTCTCTACCGGTTACCAGAAATGAGAAAAATATCAAAAACAAGGCAAACTTCAATTCGGAAGTGAGATGAAGAAATGAATGCTTAGAATTGTGTGGGAAGTGGATTCACACCATAAGATTCCACCCCAAAGTCCAAAATCATGCTCTGCGGCACTTGGGTAGCCGTCCACCCCTTGCTGTTCGCGACTCAGCTCGCGGTGTTCACCCTTATTATAGTGGTCTGAGCGTGAGAGTCATGGGAGCCTTCCAGGCGGCTTTCTACCGCGTGAAACGCAACAAAGAGAGGGGAATGGGAGACGAAAATTGAGAAAAGGGGAGGATTTTGAAACTCGCATCTATCCTAATCAACATAACACAAAAGAAAAAAAAGGCATAAGTCGGTGGCTACAATAACAGAGTGATTAGGGAGAAAAATTAGTATTTAATTAAATTTTAGTAAAATTAATTTAACTTATAAATTCAACAATTTATATCCCCCAGTCCATTCATTATTCATGCATGGTGCTTTATATGGAATTGATCGATTTTATGTGTAGAATTTAATAAAATTATTTCAATTAAATTCCGGGAGATGAAATTTTATGAGGTATTTTAAGAATCGTGCCGATCCTACTAAATTTCTTCAAATTTGGGCATTACAAAAGCAACCTTAGAAGCATAAAGAGACGATGCATGATATGCATCTTGCTGGAACAAATTCTCAGGTAACAAACAATATGATTCTGCTAGTACAACACCAGTGAAACCGACAACCTATAAAATACAGGTGACAGAAAAAGTAACGGAGGAGAACCAAAATTCTATTTTTGTATTTATTAGATAATTTCATGCGCTATATATAAGTAAATATAAGGATTTAAGTGTGATATATGTAAAAACATGTGTTTTGAGTGCTTTGTATGTAAAACCCCTAATTATTATGAAACCATCTAAAACTATATAAGATGGCAACAACAAGTTCAAGCTATTAATGAAAATAAGTGCTAATGGAAAAAAAAGGTGTATCATGTATGAGCAATGAGATTATAAAAAAAAAGGTAAAACTTGAAGTAACCTAAAATACCAGCTAATTTACTGCTGTTTGACTTCACTAAACCCCATCTCAAGTCAGCATGTCTTTTAAAATGAAGAAATCTTAAACTGAATATGAGGAACAAAAATTAAATTTAAGGATTCGTTAAGTGAACCTCCGAGTTAGAGTCAACATGTGAGGGTTTCATTTCTCTGTCCTTTTCTGAAGCTGCTGTTCTGCGGTTTTCATTTCTCCCTAGGGTTCCTTTCCCCTCATCAGGTGTAGATTTCAGAACAGCTTTACCCTTTCCTTTTGAAGAGCTTGCATTTCCATCACAAGATTCCTTTCCCGCTGTACCTCCTATGATTAGTGATGATCTAGATCTTGTTGTAGGACGATGAATTGACACAGGAGTCGATTTGCCTGGTGATGAAACACTGCCTCCGTTAGCTGAGGCACCTGCATCAGGATTTCCGACTGCTGAGAAAATCTTCTGTGCAGAGTCATTCCTTTGGACCCTTGGCCAAAGAAACTCTTCAACAGCTGCTAGAGTCGCCAGAGGATCAATGAGTACAACACTGGAAGAATAATCACGCAGAGACTTTTCACCTTGTGCTCTATATAAGCGCAACTTAAAGGGTTGTGACAATGCACCAAGACCAGAAGAAAGACGAGCACTACCACCACTAGATGATCTAGACGGGTGGCTAAGTACAACAGGAAAACGCTCCAAAGAAGATAAAGCATTTTGAAGCTTTTGAACCAAGAAGCTCATAGGAACTTCATTCCCTTCCTTAACACCAACAGGAAGAGCAAGTTTTATGAAAGACTTGTACCTTATAAGAGCTTGCTGACGAAAGGCAGATAGGTTAGCCTCTGAAACTCTATCTTTCCCGAATGTTCCACATGAAAAATAATTCAGCAAAGCTACAACAACACCACTGCCAATGAACTCAAAAGTTGATACACCATTCCCTTTACAAAGCACCGTCAACAACTCAGAAATAACACCATCAAGGTCCCCCTCCAAACTTGCAGAAGTATCAAATGAAATAGCTCCACAGGCCTTCGATTTTCCCTTTGCTTTAAACTTCACAACATCAGCATTTGCATTCAATTTTGAACAAAGACTTCTCAAAAGAAAAAGATCCTCAGTGACACCAACTTTAGTAGCACCTGAAACAGCAGGAAAGTGTTTGTCTTTAAAAGCTTTGGCAAAGTTACTCACAGTGGCCCTAATGCTATTATTGGCAACTGGAGCCTGTGATAATGGTGTTGAACTAGCAGTTCCATCTGCCATAACTTTTGCTTCATCCAACAAACCGCCATCTGTGTTAGTAAGTCCACTATGCCGTCGATGTCGCCGAGAACGAGATGAGATGGGATCAGCATCCTTCTCAGGGAGGAATGATTGAGAAGGAACACTGGTTGAAGAATCTGAAACTACGAGAGCATCAATAGCATGGATGACCCCTTCCCTCCCAAATTTTTCAGCAAAAATATCAGGAAGCTTGTCCATAAGAATATCTGCTATCTGAAGAGCAGGAATCAGCACCTGCGGGTCTTTCCAAGCCAAAACTCCTGCTAAGAAGCTGTAAGAAAAGAAGAAATGAGCATATAATTGTTGGATAAGAAGAAAGTTTATGCTACAGTAGATCATGTTGATGGTAAAAAAGTGTTCAAAATTTGCCAAAAACCTTGATATGTTTGTTGCATTAAGCAAAGATGGAATCATCTCAGCAGAGCTAAAGTACATAAGTTTCCCAATGACTGAAAGACATCTATGCCGAATCGGACCATTTACACTGGAACCATATATCTGGTCAACAATGACAATACAGATGGACAGGACCATGTTAAAGGATAGAAAATATCAACCTCATTAACTAATAAAAGGTAGAGAAATAGAGAAAAATAATGCTTGATAAAGCACAAACCTGGGTCAAAATAGGAAGCAAGTCCATTCCAAACTGCTGCAGGAGTTCAGATTTATCTTGCAATAACTTTTCATGAGAAGATATTTCACCAGTTGTTCTATGAGTCTCCTGCTTCCCTGAAGAGCTGCAAGAGATTTTCTTTCCAGCTGATCCTTTCCCAAAAACATTAGAATAAATCGGGAGGAAAACAGTTCCTTTTGGCAAAGGTGGAAGAAGCTCATCCGCAAGGTTAACTATCTCATAAATCTGAGATGCATGACAAAAATTAATCAAAAAAACAAAATTACAAGAGATGTAAAAGATCATAAAAAATGTTACTAGGCATCTCATTGTTACTAATTAGGGAGGCTGATTTTCAATTTGTGACAAAGTCTGAGTCAAACTCAACTTCTAGCTTAAGCTTGTCAAACAGATTTTGAATGCTCAAGTCCACATATGCAAGTTCCCATGCTCCATAAAATAAACCAACCATTAAGCCTGTGTCTTGTATGTATTTATATTTGCAATTATGCTACATTCTTTTTATTACTATTATTATAGCCAATAAACTTTAATCAGAAAAAACTGTAATTGTTGGCCCCTAGACGTGTTGATCTTAGGTCGACATTTTATCAAACAATTTACATGCTAAAATTCATAAAATTAATCTGAATTTGATAAAAGCACTAGGTGCCTCATAGAAGTGAGATGTAACTACTAATTCAACTATTTTGAGGAATAGCCAAGAGTTTGCAAGGACATGGCCTTTTAAGTAGCTTGCAAAATTTAACTAATGGTGGTGAAAATAGGCAAGAGAACAAATGAAATGTCATAATTTAAATCAATCATCGTAAACAAAACAAGCAAGTTTTGATTAAGTTTAAAACTAAGATTAAATTTGCTACATAGAAGATGAAATCTTCAAATGAGAAGATGAGAACCGATAGGCACAAATAATTAAAAGAAGAATAAATATTGCTTAGAAAGGAGCTAAATGGAAATAGAAAATAAATCAAGACATTTAAAAAAGGGTTAGTATGATTGCAATCAAGTCCAATATTATAGAGATATTATAAATGTAATCAATGCTTATATTCATCAACTTGGCTTAGAAGATAGTTTGAAGAATCAACTTTGCAAAAAGATAAAAGAGTTATTATATTATATACCCGTCTTGTTATTATGTGGAGTCTGATTGTTTTAATATATTGTTCACTTAGAGCCCTTAATTTTGTCGATCAAACTTAATGATGAGTTTGTCGGGGTTACGATCGTGCCCCTTGTATTGTTTTAATATATA
>NW_018165403.1:392661-394409 GCF_001263595.1 Phalaenopsis equestris
ATTGAAATTGAAAAGATACATAGATTGTATGAGAGGATCCAAAAAAATGTGTCATACCCATACGATACATCAGACACTAGCATCCTAAAAAGATGAAACAAAGATTAAAACACAAAAAAACAAAGCTTGCAGGAAATAAGTTGCTAGGCACGGCCAGCTTGGTCTTGCCTCTGCCAACCTCTGGTTCTAGGAGCAGAGACAGCTAACAAATTGCTGAGTGTCGTTCCATTACCCAAAGTTACTAGAGTATCATCCATTAATTTCCCAAGCTGGGGTGTGCCTCCATTCTTCTTTTTCTTTCTAGATGTGTAAACCTGTCATTCCTCATCCGAGGACTGGTTCATCTGATCAGTGTGGTCAACGGATTGTGTTGGGCATGTAGGATAGAATGAGCCCCCAGCTCCTGACTAGCAGTAACAACATTCTGATTCTGGAGAGATGGTAAGCATGTCTCTTCAACATCTGAAGCATCCTGGGGATGTAGAGCTTCAATACTATTCTGATTATCGAACCCAAGTAAATCATCTGTCAATATATCAGTCGGAAGAACAGAGAGAGTATTGTCTCCGATAGTGGGAGGTGGATGTGACATCGTGTCAACCGGTGTTTCAATAGTTTGTGGAATGCACTCAGGAGCGGAGGAGGGACATGTATGAGGTGGGGCAGATCCAGAAGCATTTTTACTTGAAGGTTTTAAATTTGGATGCAACTGATAACATTGAGAATGAGAATGTCCAAACAAACGGCAGTGAGTACAATAAAGTGGTATTTGTTCAAGTTCTGCTTGTTGCCAAAATCCCTGACGTTGTGTGTCAATCTATATTTCTCCCGAAAAAAGTAAAGTAATATCCCTTTTCTATCAAAATTCTGGCTTCTGAAGGTCGAGTTAGATTCACTGTAGGCATGTCAGTTTTGAGGGATTTACCGTATACCATCCTTAAAGCGAATAGAAGCTCTTGATCAAAAAGGTGGATCTTCAAACCTGGGAAACGAAGCCAAACAGAATTGTAGGAGGTTCATCCCGTCCATTTTAACACCTTCATCACCTGATTTTCAATTCGAAGAAGTCTTCTCGTAAATAAATAAGTGTAGTCTTCATCATTTGATAATTGAATGAGAATGTGGCGACCATCCAATTTACCGATCTTCCAACCCCCTTTCAGCTTCATTTGCTCAAAATCCTTTCGAATTAGTTCAAGTTTAGGGTTTCCGTAAAGAAACTTACCTACTAAGAACAGTCGGCAAGGCACAGCTAGGGTGGAGATCTCTGCTTCAGTGAGAAAGATTGCAGGTTTATCGTTTTTACGGGAAGCTTTTTTGAGAAATCTGGTTTCAATGCCAAGCGCAAAATTGTCATGGTATCGTTGTGGAAACATATTGGAAAGAGGGGCGGAGACGGGGTTATCACTGGCGAGGGCGGCGGCGTAGGAACGCGCTGATGCCATTCAGACGTTGTCGATCAGCACAAACAGTGCACGTCGCAATTCGTCGCAGGGCGCGAAACAGCACAAGCAGCGCTGGCGTCGTAGGGCGCAAAGGAGGAGCCTTGCGTTGCTGGGCGCGAAGGAACGACGAGCGCAGGAACGAAAGGCGCAAAGGAACGAGGGCGCGAAGGAACGAAGGAACGACGAGCTAAGGCCCGCGAAACTCTGGCGAGCGGCGCTGCGGGACGACGCAGCGCGCGTCTTCTCCGCCGCGGACGACGCCACCAAAGCACAGACGTATATATATATGTATGTATGTATATG